>NW_026057586.1:10954800-10984404 GCF_023721935.1 Panthera uncia | reverse complement strand
CACACACACACACACACACACACACACACACACACACACACACACACTTACATTCAATGTGATCTAATGGAATAATATTTCCATGGCTTATTACATGCAAAATCTTGTTTTATGCATTGTAGGAGAATCTAGAAATGAGAACACAGCGGTTCTTATCCCAGTGGATTAATTTTATAAATTGCATGCATACCCATTTAAAACCATCACCCCTTTCGTTCTTCTGACTAGTCAATGCAAACTAAAAGCAACGTGCACTCTCAGGGGTGCTGTAGGTAGTGCCTAGTTTGAGGTGAGGCTAATATTTTTCTCATTCTTAGAAAAACAATCCATGATTCATGTTAAACAAATTTAGACCAAAAACAGTTATTTACTCTTCTGTTAAAATATCTAATCATACTAATTTCATCAGATTTCTGAAAGGTGTTTTCTGCAACCAATCAACGGGAAAATAGATTCAATTACAAAATTAGAGTTATATTGTATTTTACACACGAGGTTTATCATAACAGATTAATGCCTGCTATGAAGTATTAAAACCTTCAGGGTTCTAACAATCGCATCAATAACTCATTGTGAAGCATTTGTCCAGTAAATGAGTAATAAAAGGTTAAATCTCAAGTATTTAAAATATGTCTACCGTTAAGCAATTTTTTAAGTTTCCTAGATTTAAATCAAGGAGTACAAACCACGTTGAAATTCAGTTACTAAAATACTGTATTTTTTGTAACTTCTGCATAGAAAATATAACCTTGCTTCAAAAGAAAAGAGTGAAGAATAACATTTGAAATAAAATTCCCATTTAGAACATCAAAACAGATAATTGGTTCTTCCTCATGCTGCTGTTGTGTCTCTGGAGGCCGCAGGCTTAAATGACACTGATTATACCTGTTACTCTAATGCATTATTCATGAAATTGGTGATAGAGCATCTTCAAACAGCCTGTCATTTTCCATTACATTCCATCAGAGAACCATATGCCGCTCTCCCAGTGTACTGATACTGAGGCATACTTAACATACTCAAGCATATGGACACATTATAGACTTTCTGATGAGCTTCTGGAAATACTTATGCAATGCTTTCAATGGCCCTTATGATAGTGCAGTGCTTTGACTAACACGCTCAACAAAGGAGGCTCTAGGTAGCTTCCAGGTATTAGACCTAAAGTAGAACACTAAAGCTTCCTGACTTTTTTCCTTACCTGTCAAATGGGGTTAACAAGGTGGTTGTGAATACGAAATATACTACAAGCATGTGAACCCCATCAGTGTCTGTCAGAACAATGATGTTCAGTCAGTGCTTATTGTATTAGCTAGGTTTCTACTGTTTCGACAGGTAATAGAAGCATAAAGGAATTTTCCAAGGGGTAAAATACACTTTGGAAGTTTAATGAATGAAAGCTGTGCATATTTATTTTGGAGCAGCCAACACTATACAAAATACACTCTTCCACGATTTAGAACGTCAGCCGCTAGACCTCTCAGTGAATATAGAAGGAATTCTTGTGGCTAGGAGGTTAGCATTTTTTAGTATCTATCTCCATTAAGCTACACTGGAGACTTTTTTTCTGGTTTGTCGATGCCATATGCCTTTGGATGATAATATTTATTGCCATGTTTATATTACTCTGAAATGCAATGCTACATGCTTTATCAGTTGGAAACAGTCAGATTTAGGTTTTGATTATTAAAATAGGAAGCTTCTTCTCACCCCTCTTTTGATGATCAGTTGACAACGGTTGCAAAGAATTCATATGCTGCTCTCTGCCTAAGCACATTAAAGATTTGCTGGTTTTAAGATTAAGAAAATAACCAATGCCTTTAGACCCGCAATATCTTTCACAACTTACTAAAGTTATCTCAACTTTGCATTTCGGTATTATTCTCATTGCTTTTGTAGGCAGAAATGCATAATCTCACCAAATGGAAAACAAAGGCTAAAAATAGACAAATTCCTTTAGAGTGACAATGTGGGAAGACAGTTTGTCCCCTAATAATCTGGAGCTCAAGAGGTGGGTTTACATGGAGTTAATTCCAGAAGATAAGTATTTGAAGTTGGCGAGTGTGGATTTTGAGGCTAAGCCCAGCTTGGCTTCTACTGAGAAAGTGCTTGAGATAAAGAAATTTGACAATTAGAAAGGCAATCAATTTGCATATAAGGGTTGTAGCACTCGTTAACTGAAATCTATTAGTACGAACCACTGATGTTTACCAGAACAGAGATTTATGGCTGAGACTGCTATAGAGAGCAACGGATTTTCCACTTTTTTAAAAATACATTTGACCTCAGATAATGTTTATATAGTAAACTGCTTTTCTTTTCATGAGAATTTGAAAACTATTATATCTGAGTCACATCAAGTGACAGAAAATATTGTGTATTTGATCCAAGGTAAGAATGACAACAGAGGCCAGAATAAGTGAATGTATATGCAGGACAGATTATACGTACCATGCATAGGTTATATATACACAAGCAAGAATGATGGACAAACTTAATATCTGAGATGGTCAACAATTGATCTGTGAGGTTACTGAAATGGTTTTGCAGTCAAGTCCGTGTAGAAGCTGGATGTTATTTTTTAGAATTGATATAGTAATCAGTGTTAATTTTTCTTCAATCTGTGGACTTGGAGTTCTTATTCACTGAATTCATGAATATTGTAACAAATGACATTTGCTAGATTATCATTTTATAGTTTACTTGATTGTTGCTTTGAAACACGATTAACGTATTTTCAAATTAACCCCACACAATAAATTCTCAAAATCAAAACCAATTTTAAGTATTTTTGACAAAGCTTATACTGCACAGATGATAGGTAATTGGAACGCTTAACTTCCTTTCATTTAAGTTTAGTGTTTACTTCATCTGATCTTTGCATTAGGTCTCTATCTTTTATAGGGTCTCTCATTTGGTCTGTTTCATGTAAGGTACCAGTCTGTTTCTGACAGGTGTGAAAAGAGAGAGATATGTACCTGGGATTCATATCTTAATAGCTTTCCTTCTGCTTAGGAGGTCTCCTGTTCATTCCAGTGGTTACCTACCAGCATTTTCCTGCCTTTATGCTGCTGTACCCTCCCCCTGCCGGAACACATTCACAGTTATAAGCTGAAAGCAAACACCAAAGCTGCCTACATCACAGCCTCAGTGTATCTTTTCAGGACGCTAGTTTTGTGCTCGAAACTCTCATGTGCTTTTCTCTGCAATTGTTGAAGTTTCATGGTTTTTTCCCCTGTACTCTGTTAGCATGGTGATCTCTCTCCAGTCATTTTTGAATGTTAAGCTATTCTTGGGATAAGCCTACCTGGTCAAGACCTTATTCTTGGTATGTATTGTTACATTTCCTTCGATAATATTTTAAGGATTTTTAGATGTTCCTGAGGAGTTGTCCCAATAGCTCTCTGCCAGGACTTTACAAGTGGAAATTTCTTTTGCAATTTTTCTTTAACAAAAGGAGAATCTTCTATTTTTAAGCAGTGAGGGGGAAGTAAAGAGCTTTCCCTGCTTCTGCTAGTTTACTATTGGTTTTGATTCAAAATTATCCACATACCAAAGGAGAGGTGTTTGAGGGGAGCCTTTCCAGATAACCCTCAACATCAAGTACAGACATCAAGGTCAGGCTGAACATATCAACACAAGTTCGGTTGTTCCCCTACTCTTGTGGATAAACTAACTGGAGTTTCTTTAAATATTTGATAAAGTTTACCAGAAAGGCCATTTGGACTTTGAGTTTGCCAGAATTTAAAGTGTTCGCTTATTTAGGTTTCTTTCCTATTCGATCCAATGATTATGAATACGTAGAACATGACATTTCTCGTAACATTTTAAAAATATACAATTCAGTGGCCTGTAGTATACTCACAATATCACATAATCACTACCTCTCTCCAGTTCATAGTATTTAACCCCAAGAAACCTGCTCAGTAAGCACGCATGCCCCATCACCAAGGAATAGTCGCTTGGTGGCTGGAGACTTTGTTTTCCAGAAGCTAACAAAGATTCTGATGATTTTGCTTGATTTATTTGATACCTACGTGGAAACATAGGCTGCAGAGGGGCACCTGGGTGGCTCAGTAGGTTAAGCACCAGGCTTGATCTTCCTCAGATTATGATCTCATGGTTTAGGAGTTCGAGGCCCACATTGAGCTCCGTGCTAATGGTACAGAGCCTGACTGGGATTCTGTCTCTCCTCTTTGCCCTTCTCCAGCTTGTGCTCACTTGCTCACTCGCAAAATAAACTCAAAAGATTTTTTTAAATAAATAAAAAAAAATAAGCTGTTGCACCTGCCTACCTACACTGCCATTTCCCCATAATTTCTTGCCTTTCGTTTCAATAAGGTCTCACATTTCAGGAGTCCTTGTTAGAATTTGAGATATGAATTTTTTTGATCTTTACGGTACATTTGTGAGTGACGCAGGATTCTCTTCTACAGGAATAAAGCCAAATTTCTGTGAGATTGGGACTTTGTCACTGTCTGCAAATGACAAATATTTAGCTGGTACCTCTTCTGTGCCCTGTGGTTTCCTAGGAGATGTACATTATTTCTTATATCCATAACATGGAATTTGAACTCCGTTCAAATTCAAATGGAATCAGAACTTCCGTTCTAGTCTTAGCACAGCTTCGTTAACAAATTACACTCGCATGATAGTCCAGAGTTGAATAGGGTTAATCTGCGCTTTCTAGTTGCGAGAGTAATGTACACATGTGGCCTAGATCACAAGGGGGAGGTGAACACTTGAAATTAAATTCCCGTCTCCAACTTCTCAACACGTGCCATTTTTCACTCCGCCACCTGACTCACCACACACCCACCATTTAGACCCTACGTCATTAAAATGCTAACCGAACGTTCTCCCCTTTATGATAAGATAATTTGTCTGTGTTATGTGTAATTTAGCAACAGCTAGCTAATTATCGTTGATTTCACAGCATTAGCTTATGGCACCTGAATATTGAAGGATTTCTAACAGAACAAAGCAGCACACAACTTGAAATATGCTGATGGCATTTGTAGGGTGTTCTGTTCTAAGCAGGAAAAAAAAAAAGCTTTTGATTTTGAGCTGGATTTTGAAGCAGTAATATCTCAGCTAGTAAAAGTGTCAGCTTCATGGTGGATAATGTAGTGATGTACATGAAATGTAATAGTGGCAAGATGTTTCTTGGGCTTTTTATTATAAATATTGTATAAACGTTGACCTCTACCCAGCCCCTTGGAGATTTAGGTGTCTGTTTGAATATCCCAGACAGATTTTGTCATATCACTATATTCTCATATGTGCCTTTTGAAATTGTGCTCTTAAAAATGACACCATTTATGGAACCCATAAAGAACATGATTTCTCTGGAGTTTTAGGTGATTCTAGTGAAATATTGTAAAGCAGGCTGTATTATTAAGCAGTATTAGAACTTTACTCTAGGCAGTTATATAAGGGGTTTAAGTATTTAAACATCAAATCAGCTAGCCTGTTAGGTGCTCCCTAAATATACAATGGAAGATGTGATCTAGAGATTTTAACAATTCACATTCAAATAGTTGTTTTCTACTTCAAATGAAGATACATCCCCTTACTTTGTCATATTTTGTCACTTAGTAAAGTTAAGCATTTGGGTTTTATCTTCGCAACTACTCTCCCCCACCCCATTGTAAAAGGTACTTTGTTTTTCTCTCTTGCTTTTGAATTAAGGCTATTAATACCGGAAGTAGAACAGGAGAAGATTTAGAAATATGTCAAACCAGAAAGTTAATTGGGAATTCATTCCGCTTCATTAAAGGGATACTGTCTTCGCACTTTTGAGGACATCAAATGCGTATCAACAGAGGCAAGAGAAGAACCCATTTTTTGTAAGATGGTTTAGACTATTTTCTGGCACCTAGCGTTCCCTGTTCCTATTTCCTCCTTAGCCCAATTCCCTAATCTTCCTGTAAATCCTGTGAGGCACCCAGTCTCAATACATTTGTTCTCTAGATGAGTTTACTTTGGACAACTTGACTAGCTCAGAAGATGATTAGTTCAGAGAAGTGGATCCTTGATGGAACTGGGACTAGAGAAATACGAACCAGTTAAGAATCAAATATTGGAATGCTGTACCCATGTGTACAACAGCTTGATGGTTAACCACATCATTTCTTGAGACCACCTGTTACCAATTCCCCACTGAAGGCAAAGTGTTGAAAGCCACAAAGAATTACGTTACTACAGAACGAGGTAGTTGAATAATCATAGTAGAAGTCCTAAAGAACGAACCGAAATTCTTAAGTTCTTAGCATTAACAGTCAAAACCATAGAACACTCATAGATCTATTCTAAAATCTTTGTAACATTAACTGAGCAAGGATACTTTTGATGCAGACCAAGAATACTTGAGGCAAATCCCTTTCCCCGTTTGTTCCCAAAGGCAGCTGAAATGTGATTTGCAGTTTCATCGGGTCTCCTGCATGAAGATTTGGGGGTTTATCCGGTAAGAGACTCTGAGAATTACACAAGAGATTAAGGACTCAGTGTTATTTCCAACACTCTAGTGATGTTTTCTTGGCAATCAGAGAAGTCCTTTCTTCCTGGAGTGACAACTCTTTTCTTGCCTTGACTGGAAATGCAGTGATATACCATCCAAATGGGTTCCGTGTGAGGGAAAACTCATTGCCATACCGATAGCAACTGTATAGTCTACAGTTCTATAGACTCATTAGATTTAGGTAACCAAGTGTCCTGAGGAGATTTATAGATGTCTTTTATCCTGTAAGAGTTACAGGGATTTGCTAAGTTGCCAACCATCTAAGAAACATGTGGGATGGAGAAAGCATCGAATCCAGATCGAGATGAAATTATCCATATGGTTTCATTATAGGGAACAGGTTGAGATTTCTAGCTCAAGAAGCTAGGACTAGTTATGTTCTAAAAAGTGGTTTTATTAATCATCCTTTGATTTATGTCACTAAGTACTATAGTATCAAACACTTTGGCATACAATAATGAAGTGCTCTAATAATTCATGGAGGCAGATTTCTAGTTTGGATTTATCAAGAGCTACTCACACAAGGACCTACAGATGCCAGCTATATCTTAGGATCTCTTTTCAAATACATTGGTTAGTAAAGCACCAGCCTCTTTTTTAAGCACCAGATTTTTCGGCTTTTTTAAAATTCTGACCCAATACTGGGTGGGGGTGCTACTGTTTCAAAAACCCCACCATTTCATGTGAGAGGTGTCTTTCTTTCAGAGTCTACATGCCAAGCTTTAGTTTCTCTTTTCAATGGCTCAACAACAAAGAATTCAGGGTCGCTATGGTGCTCGATCATGACAATCAAGGGAAAATCCAATGCTATTTTACTCAAAGAATGGGGAGAATCTAGAGGATTCACTGACATGCCTACTTGTACAATACCCACTATTAAAAGGTGACCATAAGTTTTGAGACCTTATTAAAAGCATAATGTCCCAAGACTCATTGGTTAAAAGACCTTGACCAGTTTAGATGTTGAGTAAATGCAAAAATACACAGAAGAGAACATAAAAGCCAGCAAACCCTCATGAACAGTTTCAGAAACAAGTTACAACTTTTTTACATGGTTGAAATTTTCTGTATTTATTTCCTTTCAGCAATTACATTTCGATTTGTCGGTATGGCTTAACCGTATCACTTAATGCATGGGTTACAGAAACATACCAGAAGGAGGAATGGGCACCATTGAGCTTGCAGCTAGAGACAGGAAGTGCTAAAACTTTGGGCTGCCCGATGATGAAGGGAAAAATACACCAAAGTTCAAGAAAAAGTTGAATTAAGTGAAGCTATTTATACTTTGACCCCTGTGCATGGAAACAGGTATATATTCATGATTATAGTAACAGCTGTAGATAGATTACACCTGCATTATTTTGGCAGCTTAGTATCCGAATCTTCTTCCTATGAGCATAGCCCCTATATTGTGGTGACTCTTAGCAAACGCCCTCAATTAGTGAAATTAAGATAGATTTGGTCCTTGAGGTTTTGATATTTGTTCACTGAAGACATACATACTAAATAAGAACTACCATATGCCAGATATCATTCTAGACACATATGTAATATGTCCTTGAAGTATTAGGAGTCGAGGTGACAACAACAAAAATGATGCCTAGACACTGAATATACTATATATATATATATATATATATATATATATATATATATGAGATACCAAATTAACTTTAAGGCAGGACAAATATCTACCTTGTATTAACATCTAGAGGCTTAAATTGTAGAATAAGCATATTTAAAGTGTATGGACCTATCAAAGAACTTTCAAAGTAAAAAAAACAAACAAACCCGAAGTCTGCCATTTCATGTGTCAATAGGGAGAGACTAAGGATTCTTTAGGAAATAAGCAATTTCCTTCTGGGAGCAAAATCCTTGCCTGTTGGAAGAAATCCGAGTGATGGAAAACAAATTATAAGGCTATGCCTATTTGGCCAGAAAATAGGTAGTAAGAACCGAAGCAGCTGATGTTAAGTGTGTTTGAGAAGTATTCTGCAGTCAGGGATATGGCTGTTAAAGAATCAAGAGGAATGGGGGAGATAGGGAGGGTGGGAGATGCTGAGAACAGCTCCAGAAACAAGAGGAAGATTTCTCCGAGAATGGGAGGCTGTTTGGGTTTGTAGATGGAATTACTAAACGTGATACTACCCCATGATAATTTAGCAACCCTTTATCTCCTATTCTGGGAGGCAGCCTCTCCATCTTTGGCATTTCCCCAGTGACAGTGGGGTCTTTGCTATTGATGGTGGACCCCAGGGGTCTCTGCCAGTGAGGTGACTCGAAATGGGCCCTTAGATAGTTTGCACAAAGATGTTGATCCCTCAGTATGGTAGCTGGCTATGCCAGAAGCACCACCCACGTGATTAGAGCATTGGGACTTTGAGTTACAGGATGTAGGTACAATCTCTGAAGAAGAGAAGGAGAGATGGAGTTCAACCTCATGATCAACAATTCAATTAATTATGACTGTGTAATGAAACCGCAGTTAAAGCTCTGGACACCTGAAACTATGGAGAGCTTCTCTGGTTGACAATACTTTGTGCATATTTTCACACATCAGTGTGATCAACATTCTACGAAGGTGACCTCACCGAAATCCATGGGAGAGAGAAATGCATGGACCACATTTGGGACGTTCTCAGACCTTACGTTACCAATCTCTCCTTTTGAATGGTTCCAGTATGTAGCCTTTTTGCTACCATAAAGCTAGAATATTAAGTATAGCTTTCCTGAGCTCTATACATTGGTATAGTAAATTATCCAACCTGAAGGGCTAGTAGAAACCCCTGAATTCATAGTCTGTTAATCAGAAGGGAGGGTGGCTTCTGGAAACCCCCACTTTTTTTGTTGGTGGTGGATGAGATATGAGCCACCTTGTGCAAGACTCTATCCCCAGAGTGAGGGTTGGCCTAACTCCACATAGTCAACCTCAGAGGTCACTGCCCCTATAAAACAGGGATTTTTGTGTCCGAAGAGGAGGAGGTAAATTGGGCTGGTTTCTACAGCGTTTATGTTAAAACAAAAGGAAGCTAAGAACGCTTTCATTTTCATTTGAATTTGCAGTCTGTATTTGGATAATGATTACAGCATTCTAAAGAGTTTTACTACAAATAAATAGAACAGATTTCATTGCTTGTTTAAAAAGGAAATAAGGCTCTCTGCTGTCAAATCCATTTCATGCTTAAAGAATTTCATCATGTTATCGGAGATAGAAATGCATTCTCAGGATGCAATCATTCTGTTCTGTTTAGAAGACTTTCAAATATTAATTGCATTAATAAATAAGTAATTCTCTTACCTCCATCCAGTGGGGCGGTAGAGAGCAATGATTGACTTACCATTTATGGTGTAGTCTTTTCTGAGAACAGTTCTCCCATGAAGATGGTTTTCTTCTTTATTCTCAGTCCAAATGGCTTGGGGAGGCGGGGAATCAAAATAGCTTATTCAGGTTTATTCACACTTGCAACTTTATCAAGAAGAGTAAACGCTGAAAAAGTAAGTTATAGACACTGTGGATTTGTGTCTTACTCACCCTTGAATCTTCACCTAGCAACTGCCTGCCGCATAATACAAATTCAACAAATACACAATACATTTAATTGAGGATGGTTTTCTATAACCTATTATATATATACACACACACATATATGTAATTATAATATGGAATTCAGTACAGATACAGGATACTTCTTTTAATGTTAACTTTTAAGTTCATTTCAGAATATAAAGGCTGGCTTTTAATAAAAGTTTTGTCAGTTGCATTTTTTTTTCTATTACTCAGTTTGTAAGGGGTAATCAAGAGTGATATCCAGATCACCCAAATAATGTATTTATCCCAGTAGAAAAGGTATTTTGTATTCTAGGTCTTTGAAAAAAATTATAATAAATCTTTATTCTAATGAGATTTTATTGAAGTTTTCCAGTTAAAAGCTTGGGCAGAATGTAGGTTCTTAGTCATTTTCCCCTAGAATAGGGCAAAATCTATTCTATACAAAATATGGAGCGGCTTACAAATTCAAATATACAATTTTCATATTCCTATAAGAAATTCTTGAGGTATGAATAGGTGACGCAATATTAACTTCTCAGTGCTATTTATCCAGGAAAACATCTTTATCAAGAGGTTTTAAGTTAATTTCTCATCGGAGTTGATATTTTAACATCACAACTTATTTTAGCCCATCTGCTAAAATGAAAAATGGCAAATATTTAGTTAAATGTATTACACCGATAAAGGTGAACCTCAAAGTAATATTTGCTTTAAAAATTGCTCCAGAAAAACATTTAAGTCCAGAAGGCTTTATGTACTTATGATTTTTAAATGTTGAGTTATAGTCTAATCCCTATTTTTAGAACGACTCTATAATATGAGGAAGACCTTGTCAAAAACAAACTTCACTGAACAGATCTTAAGGAAAATTCTTAAAAAGTTAATCCCGTACTTTGATCAAAAGAATGAGAACCTTAAAAAAGTCTTCATCTCATAGGTTGTTAGCACAAGTGGTTGCTAAAGATTATTTTCATACATGCAATTTTTATTCACTCTTAACTCGATCTAATAATTCACATGCATTCAGTTTTTTCTAGGTCCCCCAGTAGTTGATGCTGTAGTCACTGGCTTTCTCTCATACCATGTATAAAAACAGACAAAAGCTAAAGGAAAAGACTGTCACCCCTTGCACTGATGCCCTAAAGCACCCAACTCTGAAGCCACCCATCACAATAGACAACTTGTGTCGGGATTTCACTTGGCATTGCATTACTTCCCAATGAAAGCATGGTGGTGGGGGGAGAGGCGGGGTGGGGGGGGGGTCGGGGACAGAGAGGAGAAACTAGTTTGTTTAGTTTGCTTCATGTGCAGAAGTTTATTTTATTCTCACCATCTGTCTTCTGGAGTAGTACAGGTATCCGCATTACGTGAAAAAGGAAATTTCAGAACCGAGAACTGAACTTACGAGCTTACAGAAGAACACATATATGTGGTACACAAAACCACGTAGATCAATCCAAAAGCCTATTGTCATTTTTATTGTACTAGCCTTTGTTGCCTTTCTCTCCACACACTTCCCCCTCACCATATTAGGTAAAAATTTGAAATATGGCATATAGCACTTTAAGATTATGACAACTAGGGGCACCTGGGTGGCTCAGTCGGTTGATCTCAAGGCAGGGATCATGATCTCATGGCTTGTGGGTTCGAGCCCCGTGTGCTGACAGCTGAGAGTTTGGAGCCTGCTTCTATCTCCCTGTCTTCCGGTCTCTCTGCCATCCCCCCGCCCCCCCCCCCCCCCCCCCACACACACACACCCTCTGCCTCTCTCAAAATTAAGTGAACGTTAAAAAAAATTAGATTACAGCCAATTGATCTTTGGGACAAAGGTAGAATATGTGATACAGAACCTGGTGTCTGACTTATTGGGAGACCATTCCTTCATCCATAAAGGCATTTTTAATTTGCACGCAAACGGTTCCAAAAGGGAGAAGGTACTCATTTTTTAAAGATGGTCCTTTAGGATTATTTGCCTAGTGTTTGTCTAAACTTTTTTTTTTTTTTTGATGTCTTACCAAAGTTGGAATTTGATTTTTTAATGGAAAAAGACACACCTTTAATACAAAGTGAATGATTCCATAAAAAAGCGATGGGCACCTATGTTTATAGTGTTCTAGTAATCAAAGAAGGGATTTAGAAACAATTGGAGGTAATAAATATACTCAGATTCATTGCTGGGTTCATAAAAGTTAACAGCAATGTCTGCCTGCTACCTTGATTAACATGCAAAATATAGGATAGAGTTTGCTAAAGCTGCATTCAGCAATAAATGCATTGCATCTGTATCTAAAATACAGAGAATCTCCTCTGATTACACATTTCTATATTACTATCTTATACAAGAAGATTAATGGATCACTGAAGCCCTGAGAAAAGTTAGCTGCTGAACAAAACAATGCATGGTTAAATTCAATTATTGCTAGAAATATGGCCTGAATTGGCCATTAAGAGCAGCTGAATGCTAGCTAAGGGTTCTCCACAGCACCCTGTATAAAACTTTCACCTGTGTTGATTTGGGATCACAGACACCTTGAGAAACTAAGTTAGAAACGCTAGACTCAAATTTACTTTCAGAAAAACCTATGGAATATTGCACTACTCCTTTAAAAATTATATAAACCTTGTATTCATATACCTGCTGCTTTAAGTATTAACAGAGATGCAAACTGGTACAATTCTGAAACCTGTTGACAATGCCTGGGTTCAGAGATTTCTGGAATATGCAAGGATGCCGAGGAGGTGAATTATCATTCAGCTATACTCAATATGGAGTACGTCCTTAGGCTGCCAGAGGCTTTTTAGTGATTTTTGTTTGTTTTTGAAGCCGTTAAATTTGAACTTCAGTGCCAAGTAAATGGGAGCAAAGGTTTATTCACATCTCCTATAAAAATCTGTATCAGAGCAAAGAGTGTCTCAGTTGTTGGAAGTTTTATAGTTTAAAGGTGTTCAAGTCAATCATCATTCTGTCTGGCTTTATTTAAATGGCAGAATGACCCAATTAATGGACAATACAAGGTGGTTTAAAATGATTGAACTGGCCACATATTAGAGGTGAGCTCATAGTAAGTCCTGAACTTTGACATATAGCCTTCAGAGTGAATGCTAATAAATATAGGCCTAACTTTGGTTTCTCCTTTGTGAAGCAGTTGACTATATTTAAAAATTTACCATCTAGGGTCGTAAGTGCTTGGTGAAGTCAATAGGTGTGCCTACAGAGTAAGACGATTAGATGCAGCATGATCAGGAAAATTCGGAGTTGACATACATCTCATGATGTTAGATCTTCAATACAGTTAGAGTTTCTCAGCATTTTTTTTTAATGGAGCTTCATTCTGGAAGTCTTTTCTGAAGTCCTGTTTTTCACATTTTTGAAGCTGTTGGATCTTTTTGTACACACCCAAAAGTATGATACCCATTTTACTTGATATCATTGATATTGAATGAACTTTATAAATTACGGTGTACCACTTTTAAAACATCAGTCAGAATAAAGATTTTGATACGTCATTTTGATGACTGACTTAAAGACTGGTTAAAGAATAGTTGAGGATTCATTTAATAATAATTAAGATTCATTTGTCCTTTACAATTCAGCATACAATGTACCCATTTCATTTTGGTTATATGTAACTGAGTAAAAGCTAGCAAACTGTTCCAGTCGTAACCCGTTTTTTTTTTTAATATTTTAATTTTAAAATATCCTTGAACAAAACTGTATCTGGATTTGACACCAAAAGCAAGAGCAACAAAAGCAAAACAAAATCAAAACAAGCGGGACCACATCAAACAACCACAACAAACAACCACATTTGCATAGCAAAGGAAAGCATCCACAAAATGAAAAGTCAGCCTCCCAAATGTGAGGAAATAGTTGCACATCATGTAGCTGATAAAAGGTTAATATCCAGGAGCACCTGAGTGGCTCAGTTTTAAGTGACTGACTCGAGTTCAGCTCAAGGCATGATCCCAGGTTCATGAGATTGCGACCCACCTCAGGCTCTACCCTTCCAGTGGGGAGTCTCCTTGGGATTTTCTCTGTTTCTCTCTACCCCTGACATGCTGATGCACTCTCAAAATCAACTTTAAAATGGGCAGCGCTGAGTAGACTCTTTTCTAAAGACGACAGGCAGGGACGTGAAAAGGTGCTTAACATCACTCATCAGGGAAAGATAAGTCAACACCACAAAGAGCCATCACACATCCGTCAGAATGGCTGTTAAAAAAAGGAAAGAGCAAATATTGGCGAGGATGTGGAGAAAAACAAACACCCGTGCACTACTGGTAGAAATGTAAATTGGTGCAGCCACTATGGAAGACAGGATGGAGGTGCCTAAGAAACAAACACAAATAGAACTACCCGTGTGAGCCTGCAATTTTTACTTTTGGGTGTTTATCCAGTGGCGACCACTACTAACGTGACAAGATATCTTCATTCCAATGTTCACTGTAGCAATGTTTACGATAAGCAAGGTATGGAAGCATCCCACGTGTCTGTGGGTGGATACATAGGGAAATGAGTCAAGGGGATCCAAAGGTGCAACCTTCCAGAGGCACCTGGGTGGCTTGGTTGGTTAAGCGTCAGACTTCAGCTCAGGGCATGATCCCTCGGTTTGTGAGTTCGAGCCCCGCGTCAGGCTCCGGGCTGACAGCTCAGAGCCTGGAGTCTGTTTCAAATTCCGTGTCTCCCTCTCTCTCTGCCCCTCATCTGGCTTATGCTTTTTATCTCTCTCTCTCTCTCTCTCTCTCTCTCTCTCTCTCTCTCTCAAAAACATACATAGAAGAAAAAAGAAGTACAATCTTCCAGTTAGAAGTCAGTCCCGGGATGTACTGTCTATCATGGTAACTATAGTTAATACTCGATTGTGCATTTGAAAGTTATTGAGACCCTAAGAGTCCTCAAAGAAAAACGTTTGTAGCTGATAGGGTGATGGATGTTAACCAGGCTTATTGTAGAGCTCATTTCACAATATCTACAAGTATTAAATCATTTTGTACACCTGAAACTAGCATAATGTGTGTGAATCATCTCAAAAATAAATAAACTTCCAAAGAATTTGAATTACTTGCAACTTGAGTTCCTTGAATTCCTTGCAATTAGTAGTGTTTTAAAATAAGAAGTGCTAATAGGTTTTCTGTTATGAAGCCCATTGTTACTATTATTTACTCTATCACAGTTAACGGCAGGAATATTGGTAGTCCTAAAGAATGGTATTTGTTACAAATGTTGTTAAGTTTCTGTAAGTAATAATTTATAAAAAGACTTTTCTCTCAATTGACAAAGGGGCTCAATATAGATTTTCATTACATAAAGCCGACTTCCAGAACAAAACCTGGAATCAGAAGGTTTGTTACACGTTTTGTTGTACACGTTTTGTTGTAACAAAAACGTGGCTGCCAGATTTAACAAGAATACAGGATTCCAAGTTAAATTTCAGTAACTTTCAAAAACAGTTCAATAGACGTCCCAGTATTTTAGGTAACATCTTTCTACCCAGCCTTGTCTATCTGAAATTCAGTTTAACTTAGCATCCCGTATTTCTCAAGTCTAAACAAAAAAGAAATAAATTGACCCCAATAAGAATGTAAAATAAACTCTTCATCGCAGATATGGTAGCATTGTTAGGAATCTATTTTAGGTGATTGTTACCATCCAGAGTAAAGGAGAAAAAAATACGTGGAGTCTTCAACGTAAGAGACTGGACTAAAACTCCTTGTCAGAAAGAAAGAGGGTTTCAATGTTGCAGTATTTACAAAAAGAAAAAGAACTGAAAAAAAAATAAAAGCTTTTGTTTGGGGCCTCAGAATTGAAATCCAGGAGCACGTTTCCAGGTAGCCACCAGATTGTGTCCCGTCAACAGGAAAGCTTGCGTTTGTTTTATTGGAATAAGGAGAGAGGAAAAGCCTTCCATCAGTTCTTTACCAAGAATCTTGATTAGGGTTGGTTGCAAATAGCTAATATTGCCTAAACGTAATTGGTTGCTAAAGCCATCACCATGCAAAAGTTCATTATGATAGCAAGTTGCAGGTGTGTGGGCAGAATCCTTGGAGTATTTGCGGCCCAACTCAAAAGTTCATGGTCCACCTGGTGAGGAAGGCCATAAGGCCCACCTGACTCTATGTTACCTTTCACAGTGGGAACAGGTGTAGATTATGAGAGGCAAAGAGGCAACCCCTGGTGACAGGGCACATTTCTGACACCGTTTCCAAGTTTTCATAACCTATGCTGTGTACCATAGCTTCCTGTTACTGCAAGGGAGGGCACAGCTTTGCCCGTTCTTAGGGACTAGTGGTTGCGAGACACCTGGAAAAATGATGGGAATGCACCAAAAGGACACAGAGCAACTAGGACAGACTTTCTGGTAAGAGGTGCAGGCTACACATTATCTGGGAATATCCACGTGTTCAGAGAAGTGCCTTAGAAGGAATAGAAGGTGACGCAGGGAAGGCTTCACAAGGCACACACTGTCACGATCTTCCATTTTAAAAAGGAACACGTTGGAGAGGAAAAACGTATACATTCTACAATCTCTCTTAGTTTCTCCCTCCTGACAAAGTACCAGAAATTCCAGGACTTAAAACAACACAAATGTATATCTTACCGTTCTGGAACTCAGAACACCAAATGCATCTCTTTGTGTTAAAACCACGGTGTCTGCAGGGCTGTGTTCTGTTCTGGAGACTCTAGGGGAAGACTCTCTTCTCCTGCTTTCTCCATCTCTGGAGGTTACCTGCACTTCCGGTCAAACAGCCTCTTCCTCCAGCTTTGAAATCAGCCACAACCTCAACCAACCGGAACCTTCACTACCAGGTCCTCGCCTCTGACTCTCCTGCAGCCCTCCTCCCTATATAAAGACCTGTGGATTGCATTAGGGCCACTGGAAAAATTCAGGATACTCTCCCCTGAAAAGGATCCACGTGGCGATCCCGGATCCACCTGGATAATCAAGGATACTCTCTCCTTTGTACAGACCTATGTTATCACCTTGGGCCCACCTGGGTAACCCAGTGTAATCGTCTCAAGATTCTTAACTACTCACATCTGCCAAGTGTTTATCATATAAGAGAACATATCCACCGGTTCTAGGGATTAGGGCGTGAACACCTTTGGGGTATTCTTGTTCCGCCTACCATGCTTTCATATGTAAAGATTAAAACCAAATAGCCCATAGCAAACTGAGCAAATGTAAACATCACATTTATTAACCCCATTTTTTAGTATTTATTCATTTTTGGGAGAGGGGGAAGGGACAGAGAGAGGGAGACAAAAGGATCCAAAGCCCGCTCCGTGCACACCAGACAATGGATGAATGTGGGAAGAGTGGTAAAACCCTTGGTTTGAAGAGTGGGTAAAAACACTTGAGTGAAACAGGTCCCTCAAAAAGGAAGGCAATCTCTGGGGATGTATTTGGCCCCAAGTCATTATAAGGCAGCACTTCTGACAGCTTGGAGAAAAGTTCCAGGATCTTAAAAGAGATACTTGACCGAGGATCTATCACATCCAATCCATCCTGTTCTCAACAAATGATAAAGCACATCAGTAGCAGAACAAAACCCATCTCATCGTGTATATGTGCTTTACTCAAGTTCAGTATGTTAGTAGTAGTGATTCCAACACAACGGAACCTCTCGTACAGTTTATGCTTTACCCTACATCCTGTATGTTTTCTCATTTTCTTTTAAAATGAGCAAGACTTAAAAAATAAATAAATAAATAAATAAAATAAAATGAGCAAGACTTTATAATCATAGTGCCATATAAGCCTGTGTTTACTGTTAAAAAAATAACTACAAAAAATAACAGAGGACTATTAGGTACTGGCTTCCATTAAATCCTGGTATGCTTTTAAGTTTCTGGTTTAGTTTTGTTTTTTTCTAAACTATTTTACTGAGCTATATGATTGACCTATTAAAAGCTGTACATATGGGGCGCCTGGGTGGTTCAGTCGGTTGAGCGACCGACTTCGGCTCAGGTCATGATCTCGCGATCTGTGAGTTTGAGCCCCGTGTCAGGCTCTGTGCTGACAGCTCGGAGCCTGGAGCCTGCTTCGGGTTCTGTGTCTCCTTCTCTCTCTGCCCCTCCCCCTCTCATGCTTTGTCTTACTCTGTTTCTCAAAAATAAATAAATGTAAAAAAAAAGTTAAAAAAAAAAGCTGTACATATATAATGTGTACAACTTGAATTTGGGGATAAATACATACCTACAAAACCATCAGCATCAAGGCCATAATCACCAATCAGCTCCCAGTTTCTCTCAGCTCTCTTTTTATTATTACATATTTGTTTGTTTGTTGTAGTAAGAACACTTAACATAAGTTCTTTCCTCTTAGCCAATTTTATGTATAGGATACAGTATTATTAGCTATAGGCAATGTGAAGGTGATGTTTAAAGGGTACAAAGTTTCAGTTATCTAAATTCTGGAGATTTACTATGCAGTGTTGTGCCTATAGGTTTTAGTTTTGAAATAAGAGACAAAAACTATTGAGTTTATACGTGCATGTTCTATACATATATACTATATGTTATATGCATATATAATATACAGTCAGCAAATCTTTTTAATTAAATAGTTCAACTTGTACTTAATTTTATTTCTGTTTCTGTTCAAGTTAAACATTTTTATTATTTTTTTTAAGTTTATTTATTTTGAGAGAGAGAGAGAGTGAGTGTAGGCAAAGAGAAAGGGAGAGAGAGAGAACCCCAAGCAGGTTTCACGCCATCAGTGCAGGGTTCGAACCCACAAACTGTGAGATCACGACCTGAACCGAAATCAAGAGTTGGACACAACCAACTGAGCCACCCAGGTGTTCCAAGTTAAATATCTTTAAGTCATTCTCTTGTTTCTTTGTTACATATCTATTAAATCTCTCATATGTTTTATGAACACAATTTAAATAGACTGAGTTGTTCTCTCACCATTTGCATTCCTTGTTTAAATTCTATCCTGCCTGTATCCATAGTACACTTTGGTGTTATTTCGATTTCCAGGTGAAATTTGTATTATCTTTTGGTGATGTTTTTTCAAGAAATTGTTTGTAGGTCAATCCCCTGTGTTCTCTGTGGAAAACTGTCATTTTCCTCAATAAGGCCTTTAACAGGCTGTTTCTCCCCGAACTGAAGCTTGCAGGGAGACTAACAGGCTTTTGAAGTTACTTGTTAGATTTTCTTTGATGTGTTTCTGAAGATTGTAGAGAACACAATCAACCCCTGGTGTGTTCATATATGTTTTGATGTCTTTTCACATCCAATTTTTGTTTCTAAAGGGGAGAAGTCCACAACCCTATTTCTAACAGTTTTTGTCCTTCTAAACTAACATCCTTCAGTCTTGTACCTCGACCACTGTGCTAGCATTAAATGGCTCACTTCTATGGCATTCTTTAAGACTGAAAACAGAAAAAAATATATCATATTTAAATTTGCTTGTGAGAGAACGAGGTATGTATTAAAAAGTGTCTGGCTTTTCGGAAGTTTCATCATTTGATTGGAATTTACATTCATTTTATTAGGGGATATTCTGGACAAAATCAAAGTGGAGAGGAGAGGTAGCCAGGGTAATGAGCAGACACACGGATTATGGCTTGTCTTTCTTGCGTCATTTTTACTCTAAGAAAATATTTCTGAGTAATTCCTCCCAAAGGAACCTTGACGAGTAATTAAGTTACCGATTGGTAGCTTTTCATTTGGGGATTGAAGAGACCATTATTACTGACAAGATTCATAAAATCGTAGCTCCTACTTGAGTATCTAGGAGTTCTTACAGTCAGGACAAAGAACTTTCTTCCCTCCCTCTTCTGTCATGTTTTGTTGTATCTTGGGTTAAACATCAGTGGAAATTTATAATGGCTACTGCTTAATTAGTGAGACAGAAGCAATATAAACAATATTATGTACAATGGGTGTAGGTTGCAGAGAAAGTCAAACTGAATAAGAATTTCAAAACTATGTACCATTACCTCAAGAGTAGTTACCTAGTGAATATTAAGTGGGTAAATAATAATTTAGAATTTAAGTAATTTTTATTTGCCCTAACACACTTCCTCTTGGCTCTTAGTAGAATGACACTAATTGTATCTTGTCAAAAACTCTTTTTAAGAGAAATTTAAAGAACCAAGCCTACTAATTTATGTTTTAGAGCTCATTTCCCCCCCTATAGCTTTGTATGTGACAACTCAAGTCAACTCCCCACCTGCTTCCCCGCCAATGTTTCTTCAGCTTGAGGACTAATATCAAGAAAGATCGGGGCGCCTGGGTGGCTCAGTCGGTTAAGCGGCCGACTTCGGCTCAGGTCACGATCTCGCAGTCCATGAGTTCGAGCCCCGCGTCAGGCTCTGTGCTGACAGCTCAGAGCCTGGAGCCTGTTTCAGATTCTGTGTCTCCCTCTCTCTGACCCTCCCCCGTTCATGCTCTGTCTCTCTGTCTCAAAAATAAACGTTAAAAAAAAAATTTAAAAAAAAAGAAAGATCATCAGTTCTTTTTTTATAAAAAAAATAATGTTTATTCACTTTTGAGAAAGAAAGAGAGAGAGAGAGAGAGAGCTAGTGAGTAAGCATGAGCAGGGGAGGGGCAGAGAGAGAGGGAGACACAGAATCTGAAGCAGGCTCCAGGCTCTAAGTTGTCAGCACAGAGCCCAATGCAGGGCTCGAACACATGAATCACGAGATCATAACCTGAACTGAAGTCAGATGCTTAACTTGCTGAGTCACCCAGGTGTTCTGAAAGGTCATCAATTCTAAAGTCAGGAGGAATCTTATTTTCCAGAAGTCTTTTTCAAATATTCTAATCTCAATAAAGTTTGGCTAAATGATGCCATTCTAAATTTCCACTAACATACCCATAGGTTTTTTTGTGTGTGTGTTTCATCTTTATCTTTTCCTGTTTATGGGTGTTTCTCCATAGGTATATTGATATGAAGGTATGTCTTGAATGATGAGATATCTTCATCATTTGTCCTTGGTATGTGATATGCAATAGATGTCCGATATATGTTCATATTTGCCAAGTTGACAAATTAACACAGCTGTCTGCTCCTTCTCTCAAAAATCAACACTCAAGAAACCATAAAGGGACTATAAAGCTAAAACAATAAAACTGAAATCCAAGAAATTAAAACAACAATACTAACCCACAAGAAATCCCTGAGACGCAGAGGCGGAAAGGAAAAAGGTAGAAAAGAAAAAGATTAGGCTATTTCAGAAGACTATATACATGAGTTGGTAGGAAAAAAAAAAAGTGCCATAATTATAAAGGAAATATTGATGAACTAAACTCAGAAACTTTTGTTCCTCAAAAGACTATTAGGCAAATGAAAGTGCAAAGCTGAGAGGAGAATCTATTTTTGTAACAGATATAATAGAGAAGGGACTTCGATCCAGAATACAAAGAGAATACCTATAAATCAATAGGAAAAATAAAGTAACCCCACCCTCAGAACAGTCATACCCTTGAACACTTAGTTCACTAAAGGGAATGTGAAATGTTCATTAAACACATAAAAAGGCTCTCGATTTCATTAATATTCAGGGAAATGTAAATTAAACCGTGATTGATTAGATGCCACTGAACCAGATGGCCAAAAAGATAAAAGTCTGATGATAACGATTGTTGTACAGAAAGTGGGACACATAGAACTCTTACACCTACTTGTTGGAACGTAAATTGTCTCCAGCCCTTTGGAAACAACTGGGAATTATTTACTAACAAGGATCACATGTGCAGTATTCCCCTCCTGGGTACTTCCCAGCAGAATGCACACCTGTACACCAATATGATGTTACTAGAAGCACTATTTAAAACAACAACAACAATGAAATAATCAAAAGCAACCTAAATGATCTTGAGTGGTGCAAACACATTGTGATATATTCACACAGTGAAATATTATACAGTAATGAAAATAAACTGCTACTTGCCCTCAATGCCAAAGATGCATCTCCCAAACGCAAGGGAAAGAGTGAGAAGCCAGATATAAAGGAATATGTGCTATGTAATTTCAGAGATACAGATGGAAAACAGCAACATCCTCAGGATACTGGTGATTCTCAGGCTATGAGGCCCATTTACCAAACAAATGAAACAACTCATAATTGGTGGGAGTTCTGAGAAAGGCTAAGGTAGGAAATTATCTGGAATAAAAAGAATTTCATTATAACAGAAATAAATTCAATGAGTTACTTCCTGGAGATTTTAAAATGCATTTCTTATTATATATTTTATAAAGGAATAGGTGATATTTCAGAAAACAAATGCCATCAATCATATCATTGTCTAGTAGTTATTTTGAACAATTGCATGAATCACATGCAAAATTTCCCCTCCTCTCAAAATTTGTATTCCTATCTGTGTTCGAGAACGTTTGGTTGTAAGTTAGCACCCAAGCATGTCATGATCCTTTTACTACATGATACGTTTGCAAAGTTTGAATGTTTGTTGATATTTAAATGCTATATTTAACTAAGAATATTTATATCTATTCAAGTTTATTATGCTTTGTGAGACTAAGCTAAAGTAACTTCTCTTTTGGGGTGCTTGGGTGGCTCAGTTGGTTAAGCATCCGACTTGATTTTGGCTCAGGTCTTGATCTCATGGTTGGTGAGATAGAGCCCCACATCAGGCTCTGAGCTGACAGCATGGAGTCTGCTTGGGATTCTCTTCTTTCTCCTGCTTTCTCTCCCTCTCTCTTCCTCTGTCTCTCTCTCTCTCTCTCTCTCTCTCTCTCTGTCTCTCTCTCTCTCTGTCTCTCTCTCTCTTTCTCTCAAAAATAATTAAATAAATATTTTTAAAAAATAATGTAGGGGCGCCTGGGTGGCTCAGTCGGTTGAGCGTCCAACTTCGGCTCAGGTCATGATCTCACTGTCAGTGAGTTTGAGCCCCACATCGGGCTCTGTGCTGACAGCTCAGAGCCTGGAGCCTGTTTCAGATTCTGTGTCTCCATCTCTCTCTGAACCTCCCCCGTTCATGCTCTCTCTCTCTGTCTCAAAAATCAATAAAGGTTAAAAAAATTAAAAAAAATAATGTAAACTCTTTTAAGAAGCACTTTTCATAAATTACAGGTCAAAATAATTTATTTTTCCAATAGACTAACAGCTATTACTAACAGCTATCTCTAAGGCTTAATCAACAATAATCGCTTAATTGCAAAATGGAGCCATTGCATTGTCTACAGTTCTTTAATTCATTTTATTGTTAAATAGTTCAATGAGCTTCATTATTGTATATGCAAAAGACAAAAATATGCTTCTTAAAAATATTGTAGTTGTATTTATAAATAAATCTTAGAATATATATTGAATTGCATGTATCTGGCATTCAAACCTTTTTTCCTTATTTATATTCCCCTGTGTAAATATACCTTAAAGTTAATTTGAGGTAAATTAAGTAGAATTTTGCAATTCTTACAGAGGGTATTTCCTGTGAATATTGGGTGTCATTTATTACTGTTTAATATATAATATTTGGTAAATGTCACTAAATGTTGTTGCCAATGAGTTAATCATTTTCTATGATTAAAAAAAAGCTTGCACATTATAGTAAAGTGTAGTTCATTCAGCGAAGCAGCAGGCAATTTAATATTTTAATGTTGATGAATAAACATATGTTCACATAGCAGCACTATATAAATAATTAATATCTGCAATGTCCCTTAAATATGAAGCATGGGTTGCCATACTTTCCATGTAAGTAGTATTATTATTATGGAATTTTTTCCCCACAGCCATCAAATCTCTAGTAATCTATTCTGGATTTAGTCAATTTAGCTATTGAACATGAACGCATCTTAATTATTGAAACCATGTGTTTCTACTCTTGCACAGGTATTATGCTTAAAAACCATCATTTTTTAACATTTAAAAACAGCTTAGACTTTTAGTAAAATTAATTTTGAGGAACAAAAAAAGGTATGGGAAATAGACAAATGGGTTTAAAGGCTTGCAATGGCTCATTTTCCCAGAAGTTTTTGAAGCAACGACTGTAATTTCCACCATTACAGTAAGCCATTTATTCTAAAAACAGAAAGGGAATATCTATCACTTGGATAGTTTAAAACAGCCTCCCATAATACATTTCTGATAAATGAACTGTTGCACCGCCAGGCTATAATGGAGTCACTGAAAACGCAGAAGCTTCGTGTCACACGCCATCTGTTCTAAGGAGTGCCTCTCCCATATCAGGGAGCATTTTGTTGGTCTGTTTTGGGAACCTCAGTGCCCTTTAATTATAATACTGTAGGTTGTTTAGGAACTCTTTTATCCTCGAAGTTATTGGTAAAATACATCAGGAAAATAGCTCTTGCCCTTTTATTTATTAATTTTTTGAGTGTTTACTTTCGAAAGTGAATCGGCTCCCAGCATTCAGGGGGACACTTTTGTCCCATTCTTATGTAAGTGTTCTTCATGCAATGTCAAGAAGTGATAAGTAACCCTGAAAAAAATCCATCCTCCAACAGGCATGTTGCTCAGTAACTTAACTTCATCCCTTGACCGATGTGATAATTTAGTAAATGAAATAAAACATCTAATTTTAGACCAAGAGAACTACAAGGGCTAAAGTACCCTTTTCAACGTGATGGATGTAGCATTTTAGGAGATAATAAGTGACCCTCATACAACATTGCTTCACTTATACCTTTTCTAAGAGAAATTAACAGGTAGTTTCTGATGTGCCTGCACACGACTTTTCCAATTAAAGAGAGAAGGAAAGACAATAGTTTTTGTGCAGGTGAAAAGTTATAAAAAGGGGAAAATATATGCTTATGAGAGGTTCTGAAGTTGGCTTATAAAAGGGAGGGGTATCTAACTTTTCAAACAGAATGTCTAATTGACACAGGTATTACAGTGTTCACTCATTTACGGGCCCCTGGGTGATACAATAGTGATGGCCCACAATACATTTTTGAGTTATGTTTAATCAGAGCTGTTCACCTTACAAAATCCTTTGTCTATCTTTTATCTGGAATCGTGTTCTCAGAAATTCAGGGATTTAGAGAATTAACCGTGTAATAAAGATTTCTTTCTCCTCAAGGTAAGTAGCACATTGTGTTTATCAATTTACATTTAAAAAATCTAAGATGAATTTAATTATAAATGGGAAGGGGGTAGAGACGTTATTTTGGGAAGTGGCTCAAATATTTTCTACCTAAATATATTTTTGCCAAAGATATGTAGGGCTAAGCAAATATTTTTCGTAGAAAATTAGAGTTCAGCCCAGGATTCTTTTTTTCTATTTTCTTGAATCATGAAAACTCATTATAGGAGTCCAGGAATAAGAGACATAATTTACCATAAAATCTATTAAACACAACACTTAAACAAAGGATAAAATCTAAATCTTATAAATAAAGCATACTGTCAGGCTCCAAAAATATTGTAAAAATAGGTGCTCTTGTTTTCCACATGGTTGATAATGTAAAATATAGTATAAATGATTACAACATTACTAAACAGACACTGGTCTCAGAATGATACATCAGAGGGAATTGCCTTTTACGTATAAGTCTGCACAGAATTCATCAATAAAAGCCTGCATTTACTAGTTTTTCTTTCAATGACTAATCATCCTCAGTAAGTTGAGGCACTGGAAGGGGATTAGGAGACTGGACAGGTGGGGCAGGAAGAAAGAGAAATAGAGAGTGTAGAATATTAAAGATATTTTTACCTTCTTCAGTATTTCACTTAGGATTGCTTCTACCCAATCCCAAGTTCCCCTTGCACTGAAGGAAGCTTAACATTGACATATAGAAGGAGAAGACAGCCAAAAGGATAGCCCCCGTTTGTTGTTGTTGTTGTTGTTGTTGATATATACATTTATGTTAGTAATATTATAGTAATTCTAGAAGTAGCTGTTCACCTACAGCAATTTGACAGTCACTAATTTCTTTATAGCTCTAAGATTATCTGGGTTGATTTCATGAAATACTTCTGTTGTAAATATAATTAGTCATGTTTTAGCGTTAAAAAAAAATCAGGTTTCTTACTCTGACCTCTTTCTGGCCTTGGTTTTAGATTGAATTTAGTAGATACCTGAGTGATGTTGATTCAACGAGCAAAATCACAGGGACAAGTCAAGAAGAAAGGTTTTAGTCAATGATGTGCTAAAACTTAACATTCCCTTTCATTTGAAAAAAAAAAAAGATAACTGAAGTTTAAGCCTTTCTACAAAGACTAAATATTAAATATCTCTGTGTTATATGCTATTTCACAAGGCTATCATTAGAAGCATGGGGTTTGTCTAAATAGGCTAATGATAGTCTGCAATGATATCTTTTCTTATTTATACAAATAGGGTTAATAAATTTCAAGAGACTGATATTACTATTCCTAGTAATTTTAAAGATATAAATAATAGTGTGGATTTACAAGGAAGGAAACTGGTCAAGGTGTGCTGGAATGAAATAGTTGACCTTTGGAGAATGCACACATTTAACATTCAGTGTGTGAAGATTTTAAAAAAAACAGTGAAACTTAGCCGTTTTACAGACATTTCATTTGTTTTCAGGGTCACAAAACTGGTGGGGAAGTATTGTGCTCTCAACCCACATCCACCCTCAGGCAAAGTGTCATCATTATCGTTTTCGAGATGGGTGAAAGACAGATACGAGTTTAAGTCAGTGAATTTATTTGTTTAATCAATAAACAAAAGTAGGATAACATTTTACTGACTATTTATGTCTCCACTGACTAAAAGACAATTTTCAAAAAAAAAAGAATGATTAATATAAATAAACATGTGTTGAAGAGTTTGTTTAACTCAAGGCTACCGGATGGAGGCTGTAACTGTTTCAAAGGAGAATCCAAAGAAAGACATATTTATAGATAAGGAATATTGAAAAGAACGTGCAAATGGAAGCAAATTAGTTTCTTCAACCGGGGGTGTGGGGGGGGGGGGGGGGGGGGGGGGGGTGGGGAGAAAACTCACTTGAACCAGTACTGGGCAGACGTAATTTGCATTTCTAAAGACAAGAACTATTTGCGTTGCTTAAAGTGTTCTATCATTTCCAGAGTTTTAGAATAACTGAAACATCTGAGTCAGACAAGATGCAGACCTGTCCTCTAGATGATGCATAATTTTGTACGGGAGCACAAAATTTTCCCAACAATCAATTTTGGATAAATTAATATACGGTCAACTCGAGCAACATGAGTTTGATATAAGTGCAATATAAGTGCAGGTTCACTTATATTCAGGTTTTTGCAATAAATTATACAGTACTGTAAATGTATTTCTCTTCCGTATGCTTTTCTTAATAGCGTCTTCTTTTCTCCAGCTTACTTTATTGTCAAATTATAGTATGTAATACATAGACCATACAAAATATATATTAATCAACTGTTTATGTTATCAATCCATAAGGCTTCCGGCCAACAGTAGGCTATTAGTAGTTACGTTTGGGGTGAGTCAAAAGCTATACGTGGATTTTCCGATTGTGCAGGGGGCGGGCACCTCTAACCCTGTGCTGTTCAAGGGTCAACTATATATTTTTAAGGAAAATTGTGAGAGAGGAACATCTGGGCTATTTCTCTTAATGTCGATATGAACTTAGTCATCAAATGATTCCAGGGCTTAGTTTTCTCATATGTAAAATAAATGAAATAGCTTCATATTATGCAGGAGTTGGGGGGCTTAAATCAGACAACATATGAAAGTGACCCGCAATAAATATTATAAAAGCGTGTCACGTAATTCTTACAATAAATATTTGAGATGAATGAAGTCACAATGCAATACTCAGAGTCTGTGCTCAAAGTTGTATGCCCATGTTACACCTAGCACTAACTCTTTGGTGGTTTCTGAGATTCACATTCTGTCTATTATAGAACCAATTTTGTTCTCTCTGAAACTGGATGCGTTCTAAAATCTTTGGTATCTAACAAATGCTCTTGCCCACGCGGCTGTCACCGGCGTAGTTGTGATTGATCCCACATGCCCAAATCTGGTCACTGCTCTTCACGTTATCAGCAAATCAGTTGATTATGTGCCTTTTTAAATTGTATGTGTTGAAATCATTTGTTGTGTAAATTGTCTTAAAATAGTATGTCGTGGTTTACATTAAAATGAAAAGTTACAGGATGTTCAGGAAACCATGAAAACAGAAAAACAACATGTTCACTTGTAGAGGATTGGTACATTTATTTGCTCTAAAATAATTTTTCATATATAAAAAAAGTCAAGGTTTTCTCTTATAGTTTGGAAATGTTTTCCTTGTGAGTAATATGTAAATGATGGTCTTCTTTAAAACTGACAGCTTCCTAGATGCAATGAATTATAGAATGCCAATTTATTTAATTTTCATAACAGCATTGATGGAAAGGTAGCTTTTATTGCATTATGCAAATGAAAAAGCTGATATTTAGAAAGCACTAGAACCTCCAAATTGTTATGCCTAATCCAGTGCCCTCTGGAACTGACCCTCAGCAATGATACCTATTACCCCAGCAATGACACTCAGAAAACTTTTGTTCTATAAAGATTTCACTAAGAGCTTTAAGTGAACACACAGTCTTGGATGCAGCAGTGTCTTGATCCATTATTAATTCTTTAGGGATATAGTACTCAGTCACGTTCAAAAAGAAGAGTCGTTGAAATAAAAACAAGTAACATGTCACTTGTTTCAAACTAGTCATAAAGGGGATTTATTTATTTTTCTTTGTCAATAATGACAGTGTGCCACGTCATTTCAAAAGACAGTGAATGTAACTCTCTCCAGGATTTCTGCGTTATGGATGTTGTCCCTTTCTTAGGATGTCAGATGTATCAGAAGCATTACACCACTGTGTCATCATATATTCTGGGGGACATGAGATCATGAAAGGCTTACATAAAGTCAGATTAGACATGGACCTGTCCCAAGAAGTAGCCTTTCTATTCCACCTACATGTCTCCAAATCGACTTACATCAATGGATGTGTGCATGATCGAATTATATGGAATAAATATAAAGAACACACACACACACACACACACACACACCGCACAGTTCACATATCGCCCAGGTATTGCATAACTGGCACACCACTTAATCAAATTTCTCATAAGGAAACTCATAGGAAAAGACAAAGGATAGTGAATTTCGGGAGGGTAGTAAATTGGAAGAATGTAGATCCAGAATATGTAACGTTTTCTGAGGAACAGTGGTGCACAAAGGCCATGACGATGAGACTATCAGCTTCCCCAAGAAGAAACTGGGTTCCACCCAACCTATGAAATGCCACATTTATTTTCCACTGCCTTAATGTCCATGTGATTGTTGCATATCGCACTCTCATATATTCTTAGGTCTATTTATGAAATTCCTGTTGTGTTCCACTGGTCTGGTTATCTAAATCAATACAAAAACATAATACTTGATGTATGAACTCAGGGAAATTATGGAATTTCAGCAGATTTATGGTATATTTTAGGGAAATTAAATTATTTTGACTATTCTTTGTCTTTTTTTCTCTTATTCTAAGGATTTTTAATGATAATTTTTAATGATAATTTTATCAGTATGCAGGAGAAAAAGGTTAATAATTGGATTCTCACTGAAATTAGCCATTATAT
>NW_026057586.1:10920956-10954400 GCF_023721935.1 Panthera uncia | reverse complement strand
TATATATATATATATATATATAAATTTTGGAAGAATTGAAAATTAATAAAGTTTCTTCTCATCTGAGGAAAAGATAGGACTTTCCAATTACTCAGATAATCTTTTAAGATGTTAAATGAGATTTGGGGCTCCTAGGTGGCTCAGTCGGTTAAGGATTTGACTTCAGCTCAGGTCATGATCTCATGATTCATGAGTTCTAGTCCCGTGTTGGGCTCTGTGCTGACAACTCAAAGCCTGGAGCCTGCTTCCGATTCTATGTCTCCCTGTCTCTCTGCCCCTCTCCCACTCATGCTCTGTCCCTCTCTCTGTCTCTCTCTCTGTCTCTCTCTCTGTCTCTCTCTGTTTCTCAAAATAAATAAACATTAAAAAAAGATGATAATTGAGATTTGTATTTTTCTCTATATGAATCTTCTCTATTATTACGCTGATCTCCAAGATACTAATTCTAGCTTTCTTGCATGTTTGCCAAAAAAATAAATGTACTTTTTTGTTCATTTGTTCCAATCTTTAAACAAATTGTTTTATTTTATTTTTATGGCATTCACTAGGTTCCCTAGACTAATACTCAAATGATGAGAATAGGTCACACATCTCTAATTTCTGACAACTTTTGAGGTTCGCTATTTAGAATAAATGCAATTGCAGTGGATATTTTTATACTGTCTTTATCTTGGATGAATAGTTTTCTGTTACTATTTTATTTAATTTTCTAACAGATTTTAGTTTTAGAGTAGTTATAGGTTCGCAGCAAAATTGAACAGAAAGACAGGGTTCACATTTACTCCCTGCCCCAATACATACACAGAGTTCCCCACTTTGAACATCCCACACCAAACAGAAACATTTGTTAAAATGGCTGAAACTACACCGACACATCTTTGACCTTCTGAAGTCCATAACTTACCTTAGGGTTCACTGTAGGTATTGTATATTCCATGGGTTTTGATAAATGCATAATGACATATATCTACCAATAGAGTATCATACAGAATAGTTTTCTTACCTTAAAAATCCTTTGCCACGTCTGTGCATCTCTCTTGTTTATAATCTCAGTGGGAATGTTTCTAGTTTCTCACCGTTAGGTATGAGGTTAGATGCAGGTTTTTGTAGATGTTCTTTATCAAGCTGATTAAGTGTCCTTCTATTCCTAGTTGGATGACAGATCACATATTGTTTTTTAATAGAAATGCTACCTCAAATTTATCAAATAAATTTTGGCAGTTTTCTCTTGAATTTATATGTTTAATAAATAATGATAAAACCTTTACTGCATTATTGGAATAAATTATTATTTACCATTTTACCCTATAGTTTAATAGCTTTCTTTCCAAATTTTTACAGTTTTATCCACTTTTACTCATTGCTTTTATTCATTTATGAGTTAAGAATTATACACCAGCTTACTCATATAATTAATGGCCATGCTTCCTTCCTGGGTGTCCAGAATTAAACACATTCTTTTAAAATGCCTTTAAAAAAAAAAGAAAGAGCCACCAGCTGGGCGGCTCAGTCGGTTAAGCTTCCGACTTCGGCTCGGATCATGATCTCACGGTTTGTGAGTTCAAGCCCCACGTCGGGCTCCGTGCTAACACAGCCTGCTTCTGATTCTGTGTCTCTCTCTCCTCTTCTGCCACTTGCACTCTTTCTGTCTCTCTCTCAAAAACATCACAGACCAAGAAATAATTTCCTACCATTTTCTTTCCTCCTCTACTCCTCTACAATATAAGCTTCTTGAGTGTTTTCGGTTTATCTTCCTCTTCCATATCCCCCATTCCCTGCATCAATTTATTAGAAAAAAAATAGATTTTATTTTCACATCTGCCCCTCGATTACTGGCTTTCCTAAGGCAGTTAGCCCTTTTGTTTCCAGACTACTGTCAAAATTTTCTTTTCTTTTTAAAAGAATCCTTATGTAGCACTTACATTTTCAGCATGTCTCTGAATATGCTTCCAGATGTAAGTTGATCTGTCTAGTAGTTAAAGAAGCATCACTCATTGTTGACTTCTGTCCATCGTAGTTTGAGATCTCTGCTCAAAATATTTATGATGTGGTATAGTCCTCTCTTTTTATTTCCTTACATGGGGTACATGCATGGCCAGATACTTACCTACCCTCTAGTATATTTCCTTACTTTTGGTACGTGAATAATACAATCCTTGCCTGGGTGCAGTCCTCTCTTCCCCCTTTGTACATGTCAATCCATCCTTTACTGGCTTTTAGTTTTGCCTATAAGAAACTCAAGATCAAATTATTTTCATTATTTATTTGTCACTTGTGTCTACTGTCAAAATTATAAAATTTTCTTTTAATACATTTATTTTATCAATATATGTCAAGATATATGTTTTTTCTTACGATTCCCACCTGGAATGTGGTAAAAATTTCAATCTGCAGACCTCGATCTCCCTAGCTTGGATAAAAATTCTACTTTGTATTTGTCTTTTGTTCAGCTTTTTCTTTTCCTCCTTCTGGAGCTCCCTTTACACATAAGTTGCATGTACTATATCTATGTACTGAGTATTTTTCCTTCCTGATTTATATCCTTTTGTGTGTTTGCTTTACTTTATATTTCATTGACCTTTTATATGATATTCCAAGCTATAAGTTTGTGAACATATTTTACTTCAGTCTGATAACTAATGTTATGTTTCTGCTGCTATTTATTCACATGGAAAAAAATCATGTTTCTGTGTAGCAAATTATAGGGGTAGAGGAAGGGAGGCCAGTTAGTAAGTTACTGCAATTATCCGTAAGACAAATCATAGTGGTATGGCGTGGACAGATGGTAACGATGGAAATAGAGAAAAGTAGACCAATGCCACATATACTTTCAGGAGAGAGTAGAGAGATATTGCTGACTAATGGAATTGGGGTGTGCTTGAGAATTTGGATTCAACAATGAGGAGATCACTGGTGATACGGACACAGCCAGTTCTGGCAAAGTCATAGAACAAAAAACTTAATTAACGTGAGTCAAAATAGGAGTTGGAGAGAAATCTCTTTTTTTTTTTAATTTTATGAGAAAATCCATTTTGAATGATTAAAGACATAATTGGCCATGTATATATACAGTCAAATATTTGGGTGTTTTAAATGTATGCTTTTTGTGTGACTTGTAGGTAGACAGATCGAGGAAGTAGTTTAACAAAGAAATGGGGTTAAGATTGTATGTTTAGGTTGGGAGAGTTATCAGTATGTTTGTAGGCTGATGTGTTGCGATGTACATGGTTAAATGGAGAGTTTTCCCCAGGAATGTCCTTGATTAGGTAAAAAGGGAAGAAACAGATTAAAGATTAATTTAATGTATGTTGCACTGTTGGTTATATTAGGCTCAAGACTTGGGCACTGAGAATACCATAACCTGGAAACTCTGCAGATAGATAAAGCTACTTCAATTCCTTTACACATTAATTTTGATTTTGTGTCTTCATAATTTATTTTCGATGCTTCTTTTTTTAATAAAATTTTCAAAACCTACCTTTCTATTTTCAAAGTTTTCAGTTCCCTCCAGAAATAAGATTGCATGATGAAAAAAAACCCTGGGATGATCTAAGCAAGGAGGATTAATGAGCACATGTCATAGGATGTTGGCTAAAGGATTAGTTTAAAGGGAATTTTCTCACTATGTATCACAATACACAGACCTGGGATCCTAGTCATCTTATTCTAGTCATTCTGTCTTCAGATGGTAGCATAACAATGCTTATCTTATCTTCCACTGAGAATTCAATGATACAGTCACCACTAAATTATAAAATTTCCATGCAAAATAGCTGAATTCACAAAGATCTTCCTTTGAAGTTGAACCAAATATACAACATCGCATAAAATAAAACAAATATTTAAAATCTCACAACACAAAAACTCATCTCGTTAGGATTATATTAGAAACTTTCAGTGAGGATTCTCATTAATTCAATTCCTGATTTTAAATGCTTCCTATTCGACATACATAGACTATTCATACACAAACATTTTAGACTATTCAAACCCACACATTTTACAAAGTTACTGCCCACATCAATAGCGCTTTTGCTATGAATTTCATGGGCCATTCTGTTAATGGTTTATTTTTGGCAATTCAGTAATTTGGTAATTTTTAACATTTACTATGACTGAAGGAGAAAGAGCATGCACTGATGAATTTTCCCCAAATCTTTCAATTTAACAAACTTCCTTTAGAGGGAGCACACCCATTTATTATCACAGGACAGAGATCAAAAATAATGACTTTGTAAAGTAACTGGATTTTCAGAGACTCTTTCCAGATGGCTTTTGTGGCAATTTGCTTCCCAATATTTCCTTTTGAGGAATACATCTCTGATTTTGAATACAGAAATGGAAGAAAGCAACACAGTTAAACCGTGGATTTTAAACATATATGATACTTTAAATCCCAATCTACTTAAAAGTAAGTTGTCATTTTGTAATGAACTATAAGTCTTGGAAAGAATTTACTTAGCTCATAAGAAAGGGACATCTTCACAATATTCTAAAATACATTAACCCTGATAGGTAGTAAAGCCTACAACCTTTTACTTTTCTAGCTCCTTCTTGAATGCACACACAGAGACGTTTCCCCCAAGATTAACAGGGGAACTAAGTGATTTCTAGCTGTAATCACTGCCACCACTGCTGCCTTCTCAATATTACCCTTGAGCAGATATATATTTACACACACATATATACATATATATATACATATATATGCATACACACATATATATACATACAGATATATGTATCATTACATACAGATAGTATTTCGGAATGCTCTTAGGGTATTTTAATTTGTATATATGTATGTGTGTGTGTGTGTGTGTGTGTGTGTGTGTATTATACATATATATATATTATTTCCAAATTAAAATACTCTAATATATATATATATATACATATATATATATATATCTCCCAACTAAAATACTCCACTGCTCTTAAGAGCATTCCAAAATATTATACACATACATACATATATGTGTATGTCTGTCTGTCTGTCTCTCTCTCTCTCTCTCTCTCTATATATATATATAGTCACTTCCAAATTAAAATACTCCAATATAAGAGTATTTGAAAACCTTATGTATATATAATGATACATATATTACCTCTAACTATTTTCTTCTTTTCCACAGTAACTACATAAGTCCCCAATTAAGCCCAGAATATCTCATTACAACAGGACTTCTCTGTTGTCAGAAACAAAAACAATACCAATACAAATCTGCACTTAGGTAAGAGAGACTTTATTTGAAGAGACTATTGCAGTAGGGAGAACACTCCAAACATAAGATCTGTGAGTCCCAGAGGTCAGGCACATAAAGTATACTGCATAAACAGACGGTATGATCAGACACTTCAGCAGAAAATTATTTTCTCTGTGGTCATATGACCCCTGGCAGGACCAGTGAGCTTGCCCAGCTTTAAGGTCTTATGGGGAAGAGAGAAGCCTAATTAAAGTTTGGCTAAGTCAAATTAGCAGGCAGTTGTCCAGACTGGAAGAAGACAAAATTTCACCTAGTTACTACGAAACAAAGGATAGGCATTTGGAGGATCTGTGTCTGGCCTTGTCAGAGAAACCATGGGGCCACAGGCAAGTCCTACCTGCGTCCTGTGGGAAGGGTGGTTCTTCGCAATATTTGCAGGAACTTAGAATAGGTGAATTGGTCACCCCTTTTTGTTTTTGGGAGTACAGGGCACAGATAAAGTTCAACATTGCATGTTGTTAAGCAAATTAAATTATAGGTATTTGCTTTTGTTTATTTTAGGATTGTTTTCTAATCTCTTTTTTTATAAAGGCATAACAAAATAACATTTTTTCCCGCAAAATTAACATGGCAAGGCTATTAAGGTGTTCACTTGTGCTTTCTCTCTCTGTCTCATTTTTCTTATGAGAATTGTCTTTGATGCCTAATTCTACTTCTTCCGTTACTAGTTTTCCAATGAGATCCAGATGAAATCCCAGTTTCTCCAAATACTTTCTCTTCTATCCCAAACTTTTATGTTTACCAGTCTCTCTAATAATAGTTGTAATTATTTTTCTATCAAACCCATGAGCAGTCTCATAATGTCTACTTTTTACTGGGACTTATATTCTTATGTATGTGATCTAAATGGCCAACTAAATGGGAAGTCATTCAGAAGCAGAGAATATTTAAATGATATATTTTTGTATTCTAGCATTTGGGAAATATCCCTTGATATGTTAGTTGTGTAATAAGCATTATTATTGATGGGCATAATGGTATTGATAGAAATACTATGTAAATGTGATAAACAGAAAACACAATATAGTTTAACTGAGTCAGATTGTGGTTGCCAGAGAAGAGATGTGGAAAACAACGCAGGGTTATGCGTAATGTAATTTTGCAGCTATTGCGTTTATTTCCTGCCAAGAAAATGTCCTCCTTTTCTGCTAAATTTGTTAAATGTTAGTTACAGTTGGAGATAATCTGTAAACTACAAATACTTCTGGGAACTATAATAACTTGAGCTAATTACAAGCAAATATAAAACTATACACGTACATATACACACAGGCACAAACAACTTGACTTGTAATAAACATTTGATTGCAACACAATAAAATAGTGGACAATGATCTGAATTTTGGAATCAGAATTAGTTCCATCATCTACCAGTTCCATAAATCTGGATAATTCATATAACATGTGATACACATTTCCTTATTTTTAAAATGAATGTATTACTTTCTCACAGGGTTATCTGAATTATAAAATGCTGTCAATTTGTGTTAACATGCACCTTCCTCTTTCTACATTCCTACCATTCACAGCTTGACAGGGTGACATTTGATCACTAGCAGATCATTGAAATAGATTAGAAACAAACAGGTAGTTCCAAGCTTCCTATTGAGTCTAGATTTATATGTTTTTAATCAAGAAAAATAGAAAATATTATTCTTTTCTGAAGAGTTGAACGTTACACTTCTTTTTTCTTTTTTTAATTTTGTCTTGCAATTCTCTAAGAGAGACTGAAAAATTGGCCTCAATGAGTTTAGGTTACAGGATAAAGAAATCAATACCAGAAATATCTTGCATGAGCTAATTATTCTCTGAAAATGGAAGATTTTGTTTTAATTGTTGTCTATAGAAAAGTTTCAGTAAGGAAATAATAAGCTGAGGATTAGACTTATGATCATTTGATGGAGCACCTTGGATGGTTCAGTTGGTTGAGTGTCTGACTCTTGAATTATGGCTCAGCTCGTGATTTCATGGTTCGTGGCCTTGATCCCTGCATCGGGCTCTGCACTGACAGGGCAGAGCCTGCTTGGGATTCTCTCTCTTCCTCTGTCTCTCTCTCCCACTTCCCTGCTCATGCATTTTTTCTCTCTGTCAAAATAAATGAGTAAACTAAAAAAAAAGAAGTATGATTATTTGAATTGTTTGACTCAATCAGGATGCCATTTATCTGCTTCCAGACAATTATCCTTATAATTTTATTTCTATTTTTTTATCTAATGGTTTCCATTTTGTTATTTATACATGAATTTTATAACCATCTAATCTTGTAAACTAGTTCATTCGTAATAAATGTGGTATCATCAGTTCATTCATTCTATCAATACACTGCGAATGTCTCATTATTGGAGGAATAATGGTAATCACTTAATGGGGTTAAATAACAATCAAATTAACTAATAGGATTAAATAAGGTTGACTTAATAAATAAAGATGGAACCCTGACAGAACATTGATTTTGAACTTTCCAACCTCCAGAACTGTGAGAAAATTAATTTCTGTTGTTAAAGCCACCTAGTCTATGGTATTTTGTTATGGTAGCCCAAGCGGATTGAGACAATTTCTCACCAGTTTCCCCCAACCATGGTGGTATTAAGCAATACCACCTATTTCCTTATGATTTGGAGCAGTTTGGGGAGGGGTTGCAGTCACAAATTCACTGTGCTGTGGTCTTCTGAGTGCATGGCTGGGCTAGCCTCCAATTTGGCTCACTCCCTAGGTTGGTAATCAATACCGGTTATCTTCTGGGACCTCATCTATGTTTCCTACTAGATTATTGTGACTACATGGCATCTCTGGGGCTTAACACTTAAGGGTATTTGGACTTCCTATATTGTGGCTACTTTCTCCAGAGTGAGCCTTTCAAGGGAACTGGATAGAAGCTTCATGGCCTTTTCTCATCTAGCCTCAGAAGTCATTCAGCAGCCCTTTGGCTGCATTCTAGTGTCAAAACAGTAAAGAACCCATGCAGATTCAAAGACAGAGGACACACCCTATTTCCCCTCAGGGAAAGTAACACTAAGTATTTATGGTCATTAAAATACACACGGGCGCACACACACACACACACACACACACACGCTCCGAATGCTTGTATGCAATGGATGGCTTGTAACATCTGTGCCAAAAATGATACAGAATGTCTTAGAAACTGTAATATATTAAAGTACAGCAGAGTGCCAGCAAATATCCTGAGCACCTTCAAACAGAGAAAGAAAACAACAGTGCCCACTAATCCAGTACCTAGTGTTCTCCTTTCTGGTGGTGCTTATCCCTAATGGATGGTCATACCATAGCTATCTTTTGTTATTGTTGGATTAATCCACTTCTGTTTGTTCTGCTTCCAGCAATGTCATTTCAAAGTTGAAGCAAAATTTTTTAGAAAGTATCTCTACTAAAAAGGTTTTGTAGGGGCGCCTGGGTGGCTTGGTCGGTTAAGCGTCCGACTTCGGCTCAGGTCATGATCTCACGGTCCGTGAGTTCGAGCCCCGCGTCGGGCTCTGTGCTGACAGCTCAGAGCCTGGAGCCTGCTTCAGATTCTGTGTCTCCCTCTCTCTCTGCCCCTCCCCTGTTCATGCTCTGTCTCTCTCTGTCTCAAAAATAAATAAATGTTAAAAAAAAAATTAGAAAAAGGTTTTGTATAATATCTAGAATAACACAGAATAACACAGGAACACAGATAGAAGTACTTTAATTCAATTTTGAAGAATTTGAGTGTTTAAATCGATGTAAATTATATACTAAGTAGGTATTATTTCCCAAGGACTATTCAATTGAGTGAATTGTCCTGTATCTCCTGGATTAAAAAAATGAATAAATCTTAGGCCACAGGCCCTTAAATTATTCTTTCTTCATTTGAGACAAGTTTTACCTTGTCAAAATGGAAAAAGAAATTGTTCGTACCAATGCATTAAATCACCATGGTGACAAATATGACACTTATTTAGTATAAAAAATGTGATTTGTACAGGGTCAAAAATATCTTGCATGAATAATATTGGTAAGAACACATTCTTTAAGATTTTCAAATAAACAGAATTAATTCTTGGGTTCAACTGGAGAAAATAGCAGCTATACAAATAAGTTACTGAATCAAAATTGGACACAATCTAGATTAAATTACTGGTTAAAATGCTAACATTTATTCCATGAGAAAATTATATAAGACTTGTACTCCGGCCATCTTATGTCATTGTCTGCCACCCCATATGAATTAAACCACAACTTATATTAACATAAAAACTGAAGTAGTTCAGAGTTCGTTAAACCAAAATTTGCTGCTTTCGCATATTGATTCTTTTGAGTTAACATCACCTGAGGATCAGAAAATGCATGAAGGCCACTCTGACCATCCCTTTAATTCCTGAATACAGGAGATGAAATTCTTTTTTTTTAATTTTTAAAAAAAATTATTTATTTTTAGACAGAGACAGACAGCATGAGCAGGGGAGGGGAAGACAGAAAGAGAGAGAGAGAGAATCCAAAGCAGGCTCCGTGCCGTCAGCACAGAGCATGATGGGGAGCTCGAACCCACAAACCATGAGATCATGATCTGAGCTGAAATCAAGAGTCTGAGGCTTAACTGACTGAGCCACCCAGGTGCCCCAGGAGATGAAATTTCTATATGAAAAATACCTTCCCGAGACCAGAAGGAAAGTGACATGCTTATCAGTTGAGTGCTATAGAATTCTATACAAAGAGACCTTGTTAGAGCAAATCTCTTTCTTTAACCTCTCCACAGAGTTTAGATACTCTTCCATAATTGCTTCTCTTTGTTCAGCCTGCTATAAGAGCACGCAGTTTCCATTTCTTTGGGTCTTTAATCCCAGAGCTCTCTTATCATCTAAGACTTACTATAAATTAAAAAAAAAAAATTCTAGTATATTTATTTTGAGAGAGAAAGAAAGCAAGCACGAGTAAGAGAGAGGCAGAGAGAGAGGGAGAGAGAGAAAGAATCCCCAGCAAGCTCCACACTGTCAGCACGGAGCCCGATGCAGGGCTCAACTCCACGAACCTTGAGCCAAAGTCGAAGGCTTAACCGACTGAACCACCAAGGCGCCCAACTTACTGTAAATTTCTATGTTTGTGTCCTTTGACATGTCTTATGTCAATTTTAATTCTAGGCCACGCCAGGCAGCTCTAAAAGGGTAGAGGCAAAAACCGACCTCCACTACCCCATCAAATTAAATCTCTCTAACGCACATAAGTTACATGCTTCTGACATATATAAATACATGAAGAAAAAAGTTGAAGGGCATGTTGCAAGAATTTTAACATTCAGAGAACCAGATTGTATTTGGGAAATATTTTGAAAGCAGGCAAATTAAATGTATATACCCTCCTAATAATGAAGTATAATTATTTTTGTATAATCTCCTCCCAAATATTGTTTTCAACATGTAATTACATTAAAATATTAAACACAAACTGAGCCTATGTCTTAAAAAAAGTCCCTTCAAATCTGGCATTATTGTAACCCAGAAAAACTCTTTGAACAAATTCTGATGATATGAAGTCCAGGTCAGATTTTAATTGCTGCATATAATATTAGTTTCATGTCCACAGGATGTTATGTTATACCCAGGGAGTTTTTTGTACTTTTTTTTTGTTGTTGTTGTCATTGTTTTGTAATGATCATAACAGTATCTAGGTGACAATATGAGAATTAATAAATGCATTTCTTTCACTTCTATTAGGACAATTGAAAGGATGTGCTAACGATGAAAAATTAAGTGAGCTCTCACATTAATTATCCTCAAATATAATAATTCTCATTTTTAGTTATAATAGCTGTCACTTGGCAGTCATTAAAGCATAGTAATTGTTAGAATATTATAAAAAAAACAGAAATAAGATATTTTTTATTTTCTTTAATTCATTGTGTTGTTTGGTTCCTCAACCACTAAATCAATGTGTTTTAGTATATCAGAGAAAAAGCAATAATGGCTCTAACAATAAATTTACTGCTCAGGTTTTAGTTGTTGATTTTGATGCTTTCTTATTTCTTACTGTGATTACAATCTGAGCAGTGAGGCTTTGCTAGAGAGAAATAGGCTTTATCTAATTCTAAGGGCTTATTTTTGCATATCAAGAAGTAATCCCAGTGAACTCCATCAGAACAGAGATTTCTACTCAATCAGATCGCACATACCAGACCCTTACTCTTAGTTTCTTACTAACAATAGTTCAGTTTTGTTTAGGGTGGCCTCTCATCCTGTGGTAAGAAGAAAGTCCTTCTATCTTAGAGGATCTCGATTTCCTTCCTTCTCATGTGGTTGTATGTGGAAATTTTCATAATGAGGCAATATGCTTAAGGCAAAAAGTCAATAATTACAATGAGGCAGACCAGATGGAAACGTTGGAGAAAAACATCAGTGAGGACCAACCTAGAGTTATTAAGTGAGAAAAGGAAACCTTTATTTAAGTTACTGTTACATGAATTTCTACTAGGAGAAACTTAACACCTCCCTAATAGAGTCCTCAAGGGAAAGACCCCAAAATAGGGAATTCAATGTTATAGAAAAAAGCAAGTGACAGTCACCTTCTGTATCCCAAACTCTGGTTTATCCAAGAAGAGGCAGCAGATTAACATAAAAAATAAAAAAATAATAAAAAATAAAATACAAATCCTTATCAGGAGAAAATATTGATAGGATTAGAGTCCCAATTTATTTTCATGCTATTTGTTAATTATTCTCTTTTAGACAAATGGGTAAGGAAATTGGCAAAGATATATTAATGATGGTTTTTCCCCATCTAAGGCAGTGTTTGAATTTTCTAGGGCAGAAGCTATTAAGCTAATGGCTAATGGGGTGACATAGCACAGAAACCAGTGGCTAAAAGACCAAAAAAAAATCAGTCTTATAGAATTTTTCTAAACATTTGACTTTAAGCCTTTATATTGACCAGATGTAAGTATTCGAGAGTCGGGATAAATGAGAAAACGACGTTGGTCAAAAAATTTCAGTCTAAACGGCAAACATAAATGTGTGCCCAACTCCTGAAATGACCCTGTTCTCTCAAATCTGCCACATTAGTCCATGGAAACTGAACATGCCTCCAAAATGGTTTACCACCCAATTCCCAATTCATACATGACCATAGAAGACAATGGACAAAGAACTTCCCTTCCCTGGAAAATGGTTCCCTTATGTAGAACACCAATGTCAGACTCACAGGAATGACAGTCTGGATCATCCCACAAAGACAGAAACCCAGACCAGCTAAAGTGGAGGGTAGAAAAAAGACAGGATGAAAATTAGTTACATTAGCTGCACTAGTTGTAGCAATGGGGGTCTATAGATTACCTTGCTATAATCCTTCTTACAGTGTTTTTAGAACAGAAGTTGGTAAATTTTTTTTCTCTAAAGAATTATATATTGGAAATCTTTCAGTCTTTATGGATCTCTGTCACAGATGCCCCCCCCCCCCCGCCCCCACGCTGATTTTTAAATATGTGAAATTCTTTGTTCAGAAACACACAGAAACAGTCCTGGGGCTGGAACTGGCCACGGCCTTGCTTGCTAATAGTTGATGTAGACGATTACACCCAGCCACAACTTGAAAGAGTTTGACCTTTCCTTCCTCCTCAGGCCAGAGGTCAGGGCGTCTAATTTCACGGTGAAATTCTAGGATCCTCAAAGTGTACAAGGAGATCTCTTTAAACAAATGGCGGACTGAGAAAGAATGATGCGCCAGTCCAGATTCTTGCATCCTTTCTTTCTAGCCAGAGTGGGCATTTAAAAGATAACACTCGTCTTCTATTGTGGTCCTGGGCTCCTGTTCTTCCCATATCTGTGGCTACTTACGAGGATGCTGTTGTTACCACTGCCCCTACCTAGTCTCTTGTGTCACGCATCAGCAAAACTCAGCATGTCCCGCTGCAATACACTGACTCTTCTCACCAAATACACACTCGTAGAGTCTCCACAGAAGACTGGCGAGAATGGATGTTTACGTGGTAGGAACGGTGTGCTTAGTTTCACATCATGTCTCTAATAGATTTCCTCTCTCCGCCTCTCTTCCCAGTCTCCGTACCCCTGCCTCCTTGGAATTGAATCCTTCTCAGAAAATCATCATCACACAAGCACTTGCTTAGCTTTTGTTTTCTAGAGCATTCAGACAAAAATACAGTCAGAAGCACCGCTAATTGATAAAAAGTCATGTGAAAGAGAGGAGCAAAGATAAACTTCACGGATAAGTCCCACCCATGAAACAGCAGGGGCAAGAGATCGATGACAATACCCTCAATTCTTCCCATGCCCCTCTTAGGTGATTCTTAAAGGGGGGATTCATAGGAAAGCATGAAATATGTCAGAAGAAAACTAGCAAATAAGGGCTTGAGAGCACCACTTATGATTTTGAATTCTGGAAGAGAATTGCCTAGCACATTTCTCTGTGTCATGATGGAGAAACCAGAGTATGGTATGATTAGGGAGACAGGAAAGTCTTGAGATTGATCAATTTTCCTCACACTTCCCATGGATGCTTGCCTCATGAAAGATAATCTGCTATTTCTGAATGTTTATCATATGAGAGCAAGAGGATGACATCAGGGGTCAACTTACAAGGTGGAAAAGGTGAGGGCGATGTGTCCCTCGTAGCAGTAGCCAGGCAGCCCCAACCAGAGGCATGAGCAAAAGGGAGTATGTGTTTCCAAGAAGTGACTATGCTTCCTCCGACACACCAAGATTTTTCTTTTTAATTCATACTTCAATTTTGAAGTGGTACAGGTTTATGCAGAGAGTGACAATGTTTTTAGAGAATCTAAGTCTTCAAATGTTCCCCAATATTGGACAAAGGTCAGTATTTCATAGTCAGTAAGAAATATCACTGAAACACGTTTGTACCAGTAACTTAAATGCTTTCCTGTTTCTTTCAACTATGAACTCATTGCAAAAATGGTCCAGAACACAATATTCATTTCTATTTCTTTTACTGTGTTTTTATTTATAAAGAGTTTTCTTCATTCTTTTTGGTAGACTCTCAACACCATTATGTTAGATTTAGACAAAATGTATTGAGCTATCACAGGAATGTGTGACGGACAAAAGCCTTCCAAAGTCTGTAAGAGACAAGTATACATTTCTGAGTTACTCTTAACACAAGACAGTTTTAAAACACGTAGAAGTTAAGAATGAATAAAGTATGGCCTAGGAGGTATAATAATTTTTGTAAAGTGCAGCCAAGAATGTCTCTTTCTATAATAGCTATTGAATTTACAAACACAATTAAGGGGAACTACTGGTCTCATGCATCAACTGGACTTGAAGTCTTTACTGAAAACTCCCATTAGCGTCAAAAGCAAGATATAAAAGCAAGTTTTACAAACACCGTTAGATTTTCTAATGTAAGGGGCGGGGGTAGCAATGGAATTTCTCTTGAATGTATCCGCGGTAGTTTTTAACAATTATTATAGATGCAACATATCTGTATTGTTCATTTAGTCACATATTCCCTTTTTCATAAGAATATACCACACCAAAGGGGGAAAATAAATATAATCCGCAAATTAAGAAAAAGTCCACATATAATTGGCATTTATTTTATTTGCTCACTATCGTCCTTGTTTTCATCCTGAAAAGCTCATCTTAAAAAGTTCTGTTTGTTTGTTTATTTATTTATTGTTAAGTGACTGTAAAACCTCAAGAGAAAATTTTTTACAGTCCAATATTTGAATATATGGAATGGGGCTGAGGGCAGGGGGAAGGAGAAAACCAGAAAATGAATAATTAAAGTGTCACGAAGCCTTAATACTTGAAACTAAGAGAAATGAATAATGCGAAATACAGGACAGAAAGAAATGTCATAAAATGTAACACATAATAAGAGGAATGCCTTTGATTGTCCATAGCTATATACAGGAATTCAAATAAAAGCTAAAAGATGTCATATAACTTCCCTGTATTATCTGACTTAAAGTTATTTAAATCAACTTAAATTAACAGTTTTTGTGCTTTTTGAAAAAGGTTTTTGTTTTCTTGTAAAAAAAAGAGACAAAAATACTGTATCGCCTTGAAGAGACTTCAATTCTTTCCCGAAAATATTCTTGTTATTGATTTAGTTAGCATTACTAAAATTTTGGAAAATTAAGAAAAAATACCTTTTTTGCTCAAAGAGTGCCTTTCTAATTTTGCCAAACTTCGTTTGAAAAGTTTGTTCTTTAGGCTACCAGAATAATAATTTTTGCCATGAATTCTTCATGTTTCTAATGTTGACCTTGGGTAAACTTTGCAATACATGCATTTTCTACCACTTTACGATTGGATTAAAGACAATACTCAATTTAAGGAATCTTAATACAGATGAGCCTCACTGTCATCAAAAGGAGACAAAAGTGACATGGTGTTTTAAGGTGCATCAAGCCCCTAAAAATAAAGACTTTGAAGAAACCATTTTCTCTGACCTCTAAATCAGAGATGAGTCTGTGATATGTCTCAGCTAATTGCCTTATTTCTGTGGTTGACAGGTTTATAGATGAAGGTGATGATGAGTACGCAGCATCTAGATGAATTTATATGCATCCACGTAACTCTAGCTCTTACTTTTAATTTTCCAAAGTACGCATGTGCCCACATACAAAATAAAATACATATGTGCTGAGGACCTGTGTCTCTGTCCAGAAGCTTCCACTAGTTCTCTCTCTCTTACCACACCCACCTTAGTCTCTGCCAGCCTTTGAGGACTTCCTAGCCTGGTCTTATGCTCTACCCAAAATTATTTTCTTCTAAATTTCTGTGAGAGTTAAGTTGGTCTGTCTGTGTGTCTCTCTCTTTGTCTCATTCTTATATTTAAGAAACTGCATTAAATAAAGGGTAGCTACTGGGAGCCTGGGTGGCTCAGTGAATTGAGAGTTTGACTTCGGCTAAGGTCATGATCTCATGGTTCATGGGTTTGAGCCCTACATCAGGTTCTGTGCTGATGGCTCAAAGGTTGGAGCTTGCTTTGGATTCAGTGTCTCCCTGTGCCTCCTCCATTCACACTCTCTGTCTCTCTGAAAATAAATAAATAAAATATTTAAAAATAATAATTAAAAAATAAAGGGTAGCTAACAAAGTATGTGCCACCTCTCTGTGAATCTTCTCCTAAATGTGTCCCAGCCTTCCATTTTGGAATATGTTTCCTTTATGTCCATGCATACCTCTGTTCTTTTGTTTTTCAAATGTTTGTTGTTGTTTATCTTTAGAGAAAGAGAGAGCATGAGCAGGGGAGAGGGGCAGAGGGAGAAAGAGGGAGAATCTTAAGCAGGCTCCATGCTCAGTGCGAAACCCCATGTGGGGCTTGATCCCACAACCTTGAAATCAAAAGTTGGACACTCAATCAACTGAGCGACTGAGACACTCTACATAACTTTATTTTTTTAATGTTTCACTTATTTATTTTCAGAGAGACAGAGAGAGACAGAGAGAGAGAGAGAGGGAGAGAGATTGTGAGTTGGGTAGGGGCAGAGAGAAAGGGAGAGACAGAATACCAAGCACAAAGCCCAACACGGGGATCAATCTCACCAACCATGAGAGCATGACCTGAGCGTAAACCAAAAGTTGGACACTTAACCGATCGAGCCACCTAGACACCTCCGTTTTTGAACATAGTAGGGCACAGTAGAAGGAACCATGAAATTGTCAACATTCTACCATTTTTTAATCTATAAAAATGGCAATTGTAGATGGGTCAGTTTAATAATAACAGTATTTGGTAATGATGGAAACTTCTATAATTAAATAATTTTACAATTTGGGAATGAAAAGTTTGAAAATATTTTATTTTGAAACAGTGTAGTAATAGTTGATGTACCTTAAAATAGGATAAGGCAGTGCTTTTTATTTATTTCAGTACATATTAAGTTTCTTGGTCTATGCACTTTCATATCCTTTTTTAGCCAATGTTCTAAAATAGTAGCTTTTAACATTTTTTTTATTGCATTATAATCTTTTCTTTAGGCACAACCTTATGAAGAAAGTCAGAGTATACAAAAATGAAAATGGAGTTTTTCGTGTGGAAGAAGGTGAAGTGGGAACTTCATTACCTCAGCTTTCCCGTTGCAGCTCAACACAGGGTCACTTGGGTAACTATTTTTACCCTAGAGCACAAGATTCAAAGCTCATTTTAATTAAGTATTATGGTCCAATTTTAATATCTGTGGGACACTGATTAGATAACAGCTGAAAACGAAAAATGAGAATTCTCTTTCAAGATATTCACATGAGTACTCTCCTTAGAATCAAGTGTGTTTGCTGAGTCTGCCAATGTTGTACCATGGAATTTCATAGAGTAGAAGTTCCGAATCCTAAAAGAGGATTTGGAATCTTTCCCTCTCTGAATGCACTTGTACACATGATCTGATCTGTCCAAAGCATGCCATATATATACATACATATATACATATATATATTTTTGGTTACGATTTGTTTTTTGAGAGAGGGAGAGAGAGAGAGAGAGAGTAAGGAAGAGGCAGAGGACAAAGGAGAGAGAGAATCTTAAGTAGGCTCTATATCCAGCTCTGAGCCTGACAGGGGGCTCATTCTCATGACCATGAGATCATGACCTGAGCCAAAATCAAGACTCTAATGCTTAGCTGACTGAGCCACCCCCAAGATGATAAATTTTATGTTATGTATATTTTATAATAATTTTTTAAAGAAAAAAAAAAAAAAGACCGCATGATCTTGAATGTGAATTCAAATTACCTGAATGAACTTGGGATGACCTACCTCTGCCCACTGGAAAGGTCCAGAAACAGTGACAGCAGTGAGTATCCCAGAATCCTTGTTTAGCCTCTAAACATCACTTTTGATCATGGTACTAATTTTTTGTATTCTTCTGTCTTTGTTCTGGTTGCCATAACAAAAACACCATAGACTGGGTGGCTTAAGTAACAAACATTTATTTCTTAGAATTTTTAAGGGTAGAAAGTCTAAGATCAAGGCACTATCAGGCCTGGTGCTGGTAAGAGCTTGTTTTCTGGTGCATATATGGCTGGTCTTTCCCTGTGTGCTTATGTGGTGGAAGGGATGAGAAAGATCTCTGGGGTCCCTTGTATAATATGATACTAATCTCATTCATGAGAGTTCCACTCTCATGATCTAAGCACCTCCTAAATGCCCCACCTCCTAATACCATGACATATTTGGTGTCTGATGAGGGCTCGCCTTTTTGTTTGTATATGGGCCCTTCTTGCTGTATCCTTACATGGTAGACAAAGAAGCAAGCTCTCTTGTGTTTCTTCTTATAAGGGCACTAATTCAATTCATGAGGCCTCCACCTTCATGACCTAAGTATTTCCCAAAGACCCCACCTCCAAATACAATCACACTGAGGGTTAGGGTTTCAACGTGTGAATTTGGGAGAGGCACAAACATTTAGTACACAAAAGCTTATAAATCTTTGTAATTATGTGTAAATCATTATGCAAAATCAATCGGGTTTTCATTCCCCCCCCACCAACAAAAAATATATTAAAATCAAAGGCAATCAACATATCTAGAAACATAAAGTCCTTAACACCACAAAGTACCTATATTATGAGCATTATTTTTAAATTATGTGCACTAGGTGTCAATATTAGAACTGGACACATTGAAACCACTAGCCTAATAGAAACAAAGGGGAGATAGGGCATCTGTTGAGCTTTTATTCCAAGGAAATACACTAGATTCTGTCCAGTTAACACAATAATTCTCCAACAACTATACAATTTATATCATTATCTAATCTATATAGAAACATAATTTTATTATCAAAATTATGAAATACTTTGACAAAGTTGTAACAGTAAATAGAAGAATAGAGATATAATGTTTTTATTTTAAAATCCATGTTGCCATAAAACTCAAGGACATAGAAGGTTTTGTATTGACTTATAACTTTTCTATCCATTAACCTTGAGATGTTGCATAGGCCACAGCCAAATTTGTATTCTCAATGGTGTTCAAAGATTTATTCCTTCCATTATGTATATACTCAGCAGTGAACTTAGGCTAATGTACTTTCAATAAAGAGGTGACAAATAAAAAGCATCTTTATATTAGTTGAAGAAAATATCCTTCAATCATTAAAAAAAGTAAAATTTCCCTCATATATCCTATTTTCCCCTTTAACTATATAATCACTTATTTCTTTAAGTAATGATGACCTAGGGTTGACTATTTCCTGGCAGAAAAAATAACCACATTATTACCTGCTGGAAAAATCCTGTCCACAGGTCATTAAGACCATTATGAAGCATAAATACATAAGGAGAAATAAAATAAAGGAAATATAACTATTATACTTTTATAGATTCTAATATTTTTAGGGGGAGCAAAAGAAAGTTGGCAAGATTTTCTTTCCAAGTTGAATAAAATACAGTATACAATAACGTCCATTTTATTAACTTAATTTTAGTAATACTACTTTATATAGGTATCTTTCTGATAATTTATCAGTGTTGGGAAAATGTCAAAAATATTCTAATTTCATTTCAAATGTTATTTCAGTTGATGAGGTTGTTTATACATTTTTTTTGCAAAAATCTTAGCTTGTTTTTTTAAATTGATTATTAAAATTAAGTCAATAATACTTTCCTTAAAAGGTTAGCATTTGATTTGGGAGCATGCTGTTTTTCATGCGAGCAAAAGCATTTTTAGAAATACATGTATTTGGGTAGAGGTATGGGTGCACATTATGTGTGATATCCTAATCTATATACCTAGAATTGACTTTAGTAAAATGACTTTAATTCCTACTTTGAACTTTAATTTCCAGGCCATCATGCCTCGATCTGTACACACAGTTAACCAAAATGTAAAAACTATAAGCAATTAAATAAGTCAATCATTAGGTACTAAATACATTAGGAAACAATGCCACCTCATAAAATTTCAAAATAATTTATTATCAGAAATTTCAAATACTCAAAAATGAAAGCAACTAATAAAATTGTGCAATTTGTTTATACTACTTTTAATATATTTCATATGCATTTCTTTTTTTAAAAAATTTTTTTTAACTTTTTATTTATTTTTGAGAGACAGAGAGTGCAAGCAGGGGAGGGGCAGAGAGAGAGGGAGACACAGAATCCAAAGCAGGCTCCGGGCTCTGAGCTGTCAGCAGAGGCCTGACATGGGGCTCAAACACAATAACAGTGATATCCTGACCTGAGCTGAAGTCGGAGCTTAATTGACTAAGCCACCTAGGTGCCCCTCACATGAATTTCTTATTTTATTTTAGAATTTTTTAATTCTCCTTTTTACTGAAAATTTCCCCTTATTATTTTTCAGGGTGCCACTTTACATCTTGAATTGATGTGAAATTTAAAAATGACTTATTTCAGGGTGCCTGGGTTGCTCAGTTGGTTAGGCGTCCAACTTTGGCCACGGTCATGATCTCATGGTTTGTGATTTTGAGCCCCGTGTCCGGCTCTGTGCTGACAACTCAGAGCCTAGAGCCTGCCTTGGATTCCTTATCTCTCTCTCTCTATCTCTGTCCCTCCCCTGCTCACATTCTCTCTCTAAAATAAATTAACATTAAAAAAAATTTTTATTTAAATAATTTCCTTCTACATGACAGAATTGTAGCTCTGTCCAAATGAAAATAGCCACTCATACTTGAAGCATATATTAATAAGACTGGTACATAGTAAAAGCTTAGAATGTATGAGAAAATATTAAAAAAAACATTCTGAATATTATAAATTAATTTGAAATGTGTTAGAAACAATAGCACTGTTAATGGTTGCCTATAAGTACAAAATTGACCCCTTTTTAAAAAATGGATTGCTTTCTATTAGAGTCAAAATAATATCTAGGGAAAGAAAACATTTTTTTGATTGATTGTAAAAGGTAATGTTATTCTTTGTTGAAAACATGAATAATATCAACATGTTTTATAAAAATACGCAATAGTATCATTTAATTAATGTCAGTATTATAAAAATAATTTCCGTTTAAATGCATTTGTGAATTGCTATAATACAATGATCTAAACCAATAACTATTTTCCTAACTCAATATCCATTGATATTTCTATGTTATACACAAAGAGTCTGTTATGTAATCAAAATAAATTTTTGAAATAAGTAAATGCATTTTTTTTCTGCACTATTTTGTGGGTGATTTATTTCCTCCTATTCAATCAGAAACAACTAATGTTACAGGAAATCACTGAATTATTATAGCCACAGTCTGAGAGAAAACATTAATTTTTCAGCTATTATTTTCCAAAATAGATATTTAATGCCAAAAAGATGATAGCCTTGAAATTCAAATATTTTTCAAGGTAATTGTTTTCACGCCAACCATCTTGCATATATCAAGAAGGAGGCTGGCATTTCCTGTTATGATAATGGTTGGGTAGCATTTATTGGTCAAAATCTCATAAGGATAGCAATTGTAAACTCTGGACAAAATAGAAAGGGCAAATGTTTAAAATTGCTAAAGATTAACCAAATTTGGGCAGAAAAGGTAGAATATGATCCTGGAAAGAAGTAAACATTCTGCCTGAGCTGATATTTTCCTGGATTTTCCTCTTTGGTCACCTCCTGAAGGTACATCCACTGAGGCACAGAGAACTTCTGGGTAAACACAAAGAAGACCACACCTAGGTAGGTTATTTTCAAATTTCACCAAACCAAAATAAAAAGAAAGCCAAAAAGCCACCAAAGGGGAACAAAGATTGAGTCACACTGGACTGCATTTCTGATCTCTAGAACAGTGAGATAATAACTGAGGTTTGTTTTAAGCTACTAAATTTGTGATCATTGGCTATGCTGCAATATAAATTGGATAAAAGCATTCCTATATATCAAGTGGCTAGGAATAAAATTAATTTAAAAATTTATTATCACTGTATGCAAAATAAATCATTGCTAAGAGAATTTTTTAAATATCTAATTAAATAAATAAAGGGATATACAATGTTTGTAGCATTTGTAGACTCAGTATTAAGATATCCAATTTTCTGCCAAAAGAATCTACAGATTCAAACATATCTTAGTCGAAATCCCGCCAGCTTTTTTTGTGTATGTATAAATTGGTCGTAAAATTTATACAGAAAGCCAAAGTCAAAGGACCTAGAATAGTTAAGAAAAATCTTAAAGAATAAGCCTCTAAAACTTAAAATATTGATTTCAAGATTATTAAATCATTGATAATTTATTTTAAATTTTTTTTTCCAACGTTTTTTTTTTTAATTTATTTTTGGGACAGAGAGAGACAGAGCATGAACGGGGGAGGGGCAGAGAGAGAGGGAGACACAGAATCGGAAGCAGGCTCCAGGCTCCGAGCCATCAGCCCAGAGCCCGACGCGGGGCTCGAACTCACGGACCGCGAGATCGTGACCTGGCTGAAGTCGGACGCTTAACCGACTGTGCCACCCAGGCGCCCCATAAATCATTGATAATTTAAACAGTAATTCGGTTTGATATTTAAAAATAATTTAATGTTATTTATTTTTGAGAGAGAGAGAGAGACAGAGTGTACGTGGGGGAGGGGCAGAGAGAGAGAGGGAGACAGAATCTGAAGCAGGCTCCAGGCTCTGAGCTGTTAGCACAGAGCCCAATGTGGGGTTCAAACCCTAGGACTGTGAGATCATGACCTGAGCAAAAGTCGGACGCTTAACCAACTGAGCCACCCAGGCACACCTAGTGTGATGTTGTTGAAAGGATTATTAAATAGATCAAAGTAACAAGATACAGTCTCAAGAAATAAACTGCATATATATATATATATATATATATATAACATATTATATTTGGAAATAAACTACATATTATATAAAAGACATATACATATAATTTAAGTTGATTAATTTATGATTTATAAACTATTGCAATTCATTAAGAAATAAAAGACTTCAAAAGACTGTCTTGGAATAACTGAATATGTGAGTGGAAATAAATAAACCTTGACATTAACTCTTGTCATAATTAAATCAGAATGACTCATAGACCTGTGTATAAAACTGAAATTTAAAACTGCTAGGGAAAATACATGTAAGAAATCTTGTAATAATGGGAGATAAAGATTCTTAAGAGGGACCCAAATAAAACTAATTGCAAGAAAAAATATTGATAAACTGGATTTCATCAAAATTAAAATCTTCTCATGAAAAATATTATTAAAAATGATTTGCAAGTCATAAACTGTAGAGAATAAGTAGAACACATGTATCTCATAAAGTTCTCACCCAGAATACATACAGAACTCCTATCCAACTAAAAATGGATACATTCCAGAATCCTTTACAAAAGGAGACAGATGAATGATCAGTAAACTCTTCACCCCGACCCCCCCAAAAAAAATTTTGCTTGAAATCATTAGTGCCAAGAAATACTGGTATATATCTACCAAAATGACTAAAATTAAATTGACTGCAATTACGATGTTTTGGAAAGAATGTTGAGCAACTGGAATTCTCTTGTATTGTACCTGCAGGATGAAATTTTACAATGAGTTTGGGGAAAAAAATCATATTTAGGAGTAGTTTGCAAATTTAAACATACACGCACCATCTGGCCAACTAATTCTTCACTAGGTATCTATTCAAGGCAAGAAAAACATGTCCACACAAAACCATGTAATGGAAATGTTATAGTAACTTTGTTGACCATGAGTTCAAAGTGGAAACCAGTCCAATGTCCCTCAGCTGGAATATAGAGAAACAAATTATAACGTATCCATATAATGGAATGCTACTCAACAATAACAAGGGGCCAATAACCCCCACAGGGCACAACATGGAGGCTTTAGTAGAAAATGGCACTTAGGAGTTTTCTGAGGTGATGGAAAAATTAATGCTCTTCATATTGTATGCTTAATATCTGTACATCTTACTCCATGTAAAACTTCACGTCAAATAAAACAAATCTTGATATCTAGTTTTCTAAAAACTGAGAATTCAACTATAATAGATAATGACACTTAAAATTACACATAAAATCAGTGTACACTTATTTATTTTATATTTTTAAAAATATTTACTTATTTTGAGGGGGGGAGGAGAAGGAGAGAGAAAGAGAGCAAGCGAGCACGTGAGGGATGGGGATAGAAGCCTAAGCAAGTGCCACACTGTCAGCTCAGATCCCGACAAAGGGCTTGACCTCACAAGCAAATGATGAGATCATGACTTGAGGGGAAATCAAGAGCAGGTTGCTTTAGTGACTGAGCCCCCCCCCCCCCCCCCAGGGACCAAGTGTACACTTATTTAAAACAAAAAAATTAGGATTCCTTTATCCTGCAGAATGATAAGAAGTTTTTGAAAAAGGCAAGATTTAGACATCTGTGCCTTGGCTTTTCCTTCTTACTGCAGATATTTCTGGGAAGATGATGACAAAGGTACTGAACAAAGAGATAATTTGGTGAGAAAAGCTGAAGTATGCCTGCATGCTCGGTACTGCTCTGGGTTCCCCCTGGTAAAACTTCAGCCCATCTCAGAAAAATGTCTGCATTCAACTGTGTATGCAGAAATAGTTGAGGTATTTCTCTCTCTAGTCAAAGAGAGAAAGCAACCCTTGCCATCTTGAATGAGATTCCATGCAACAGGGAAAGTGTGCAGGGTTCCCGTGAGCTCGCACTGGATGATGGAGAACGTCTTTCTCTGGATTGGTAACGTGTAGATTTCCATGGAGCTGCCATGGTGCGACATGATATGATGCTTTTAATGGGGCTGGGACAGGGAAGATATTCCTAAAACCAGTGAGAGGGCAGGACAAGGACAGTCATGGTAGCAACGAGGTACCACAGACTTTAGAGCAATTTGAGAGAACAGACCTAATTTTAACTAGCCAAGGACTTCGTCAACGGAAGCCAGAGCAGAGCCAGCAGATATGCCCCACAAAGCACACCAAAACATTCTTTCTCTGACTCCCAAGTCATCATGGATCTGGCCTGGCAATTAAAGAGTAAGCATTTTTTTTGTTAAATTTTTTTTTAATGTTTATCTATTTTTGAGAGAGACAGAGTGTGAGCAGGGGAGGCGCAGAGAGAGAGAGGAGACGCAGAATCCGAAGCAGGCTTCATGAAGGCTCTGAGCTGTCAGCACAGAGCCTGATGCGGGGCTCGAACTCACAAACTGTGAGATCATGGCCTGAGCTGAAGTCGGACGCTTAACCGACTGAGCCACCCAGGTGCCCTAGAAAGTATGCTTTTTTATCATTGATTTTCTACCATCGGGAAACTTTCGTTATAATTATATTCCTGTACAAAGGAAGCTCATTTTGTCATTTATGGCTACCTTGGTTTCTTCTAATTTCTTAGAATCTTTTTAATTCACCAAGCTAAAAAGTCAAGGGAATGACCTAGGCCAATCAATATATGGGCAGAAATGAGACATCTCATGTCACATTCATATGGAGAGGTACAGAAAATAAGCTAGAAATAGTGCCTGAGGACAGATTTTTAGTGAAAGAATAGTAGGGGGAGAGGAAGAACGAAGCTGGCATCTATTGTGAACTTACTATATGCTAGAAATTATGAGGCACTTTCCATTTTATAAGCCCTGCTATATTCCACAGATAATTTAAAGTTGTTTAAAAGTGAACAAGCAATAAAATAAATGCATGAGCAAAATGATAAAATGGCAGAGTAACAACATATGGAATTAAAATAGAAAGTTGATAAGAGAATGTTCCATCAAGATGCTGAAAATTGTTTCTACCAAGCGATGTTGCAAATAAACACAAGACGTCTACATGGTGAGTTAGTGTTGTCCTTATCACCACTTCCATGGGAACTCATAGATTTTCTCTGATCTCAGACAGAAAATATTTTCCCCTATGTCAGGTTAAGCAATATCCTAAACATTAAATGGAGTAGAGAATTATAAGGTCATATATTGAATAATCACTGAGCAGTAGCTGAGGGCAAATTTTAGATATTTAAAGGGAAAACAACTTGATTGATTCACACAAATAACGGTGTTCAAAGAGATCGGCTGTGACAGCGGAGGCACAGATTTAGGATGGCAAGTGACAAAAATCCCAGGCACTAACATTGACGCATGCATTCCATCATTCATTTACTTAATATAGATTACTTAGCAAGCACTGTAAAATGCACGAAGGATACAATAACAAACACAAAATGCAGAACCTCTCTTCCCTCTCTGAGCTCCCAAACTGGTGGCTCCCAGTAGGCGATAACCAGTGAATGGATTTGAGTTGAGGAAGATCTGACCTACTGTTCTAGAAGAGTAAATTCGGAATGAGTAAGCACAGTGTCAGGGTCCCAGCCCAATGAACCTGGATTTAATTAAAATGACAGTCTCTCAAAAGAAGCAATGAGGGGAAGCCAAAAGACGCCGGGTTGGAGAGACCCTAGAAACACATCAGAGGTTGAGGATCCAGCAGATTCAAAGCAGAGAGCTCACCAGTGTATCTTTTGTTTTGGTTATGATTCGGGAGTCAGGGCCCTGGTTACCTGAGAAGAGTCCTGGTCTAATTATTAATAGGGCTGCTGTTACTCTCAAATGTTTGGAAACTAAACTTGTGTTTATCTAAATCCAGCCACAGCAATGCCTTGGTGTCACGAGCAGGTAGAGTTGAGCACAGCAGCAGATAGCAGCAGGGGCGGCAGCCTGGGACTTCAGCACCATCTCTGCTGGCTGTGGGTAACACTGAGAGTTGGTTGACCTAAAGTCAGCCCCTCAAAGAATCCACATGTTTGAAGCAGAGTAAAGTTCACCGTGTGGCTTGCATTACTTGTTTTAATGGTTTCTTAGGAATACTCGGAATGCTTTATGAATACCTAAGGGAGGGCATATTCTCAAAGTCTATGAACCCCCAGCCAATTATGGCTGAGTTGAGGGGGTGGGGTGGCGTTCATATTGTTAGGGGAGCCAGCGTAATTCTAAGGGGGCCAAGTTGGCTCAGTGCCAATTCATGCTTCTCTACTGCTTTGAAATTTACATTTGGGGAATATTATTAATTATAGCAATAGCTCTGTCAAAAAAAAAAATGGCCTGAGGTTTAATAAAAAGAGGATTGACTAGTCATATGATGCTAATGAGTAAATTAAAAGATATATTTAAATATTCCTATCTATGAAGTATTGTTCCTGAATGCATCTTATTATCACAGGGATCAGGAAACATTAAGTTTAATGACTCCTTCTTAAAAAATAATTCCAGAAAAGTATGGAAACAAAGGAAATAAATGGATGGATAGATTGTTAGTTCATTAGATGATGCGTAGGTAACTGAAAGAAATAGATGATAGGTAGATGATAGATAAGGTAGGATAAGAATTTATTGATAAATATTTTCCTTCTTTTAAGCTTCAGATTTCTTCTTAAAGGCATATATTTAATTAAAAACATCAATTTTTGAATGAAACTTTAAGAATATATTAACAAAAAGCTAATTAAGTCTGTAAATATACATTACGACTGGCTTAATAAAATGAGCATTTTGTTTGTTTGCTTTCATTTTTTACCTCTAGTTAATAGAGTCTCTGCTAACTCAGAGGCAGTTTCTATTTTTCTTTCTGTGACATTTATAAGGTAACAAGACCCAGAAATGCATGAGCATTTTAAATGTGATATATCAAATAATAGAGAATAAATCTCTCTTATTTTATCTTGGCATGCTCTGTCCTCATTTGCCTTTTCCAGGCTTTATTTAGAGGGAAACGAAGGTTCATTCGTTCTCACTGATAATAAAGTAACCCAGTTTGGAAAAGTTATTTTTCTTATATTCATTGGAAATGAGATCTTATTTGAAGTTGACTGCATTTACATTTATTGTGCCTGTAAAGGATCTGATTTAAAAGATTAGGAAGTGCTTTATGCATCATGCATTATGAATATGCACCAGAAATAACACTGCCAGGAGATAATTTAATTCACCTTGGTAGTGACATATGACAATGAGGCTCATACAATCTGACCACATATTATACGAATCAAAGATAAATAAAATAACAACAATAAGGTAACACAAAAGATAAACTATCCCCCTTGGCCAGAAAAAAAAAATGCCACATTTGAATCTTTTCTTTCATAAATATAAATTGTTCTAAGGCAGAAAACATGTTTCTTTTTGTGACTAATATAATTGTTCAATAAATATTAATCAAATGTCAAGGAAATCAGTATTACTAAAAATTATGTTTGTTCATTTTGACGGGGGCTGAAATAGTCATTCGGGGCCTTGGCGAGATGTCCTTTTGTTTAATTTAGCAGAATATTTTTGAAGAGTTCGGTGAATATCACACAAGAGCAATAAAACCACGTATATAGGAAGCATTCTGCCTAGATGCAATTCAGCAACTTTGGTACATGCGATATCCCTGAAGGATCGATTTTAAGGTCTTGTTATATTTAAACACCTGTATAAAATGATCTTGGTTGCAGTTACCGCGGGCTCATTTACATTTTAATGTGGGCAGTACCATTTTGGATGCCACTGGGCCCTGTTCAGAGAAGTTCAAGGGCACTCCCCGGGAGTCTTTTGACATATTACAAGTTAGGTTTGTAGTGAATGTAGCTGCGCATAAAATGAGGGCACTGTGGTTTACATCTTAAAATGTAAATGTAAAGAAATCCATGGAACTTACTACTGCACCTCAATATCTAAATCTCTGTGTAGCAGGCAACAGAGTATGAGCGTGAATACAGATTGATGTGAAGTGTCTTCAACTCTACAGATAAAAAACACAAAGTTGTCTATTTAGCATCAATATTGTTTTGTTTTCTAAGTCAGGAGGACTTTATCATTTTTCTAAAAACCTTAAGAAAACAAAGAAACAAACAAAATACCTACAAATATAGTCATGCCCTGGAACAGTCTCTATCTTGAACCCAAACGATCAAGAATAAGTCTGGTATGGGGGCGCATGGGTGGCTCAGTCAGTTGAGCGTCCGGCTTCGGCTCAGGTCATGATCTCACAGTTTGTGGGTTCGAGCCCCGCATCGGTCTCTGCGCTGACAGCTTGGAGCCTGGAGCCTGCTTCAGATTCTGTGTCTTCCTGTGTCTCTGCTCCTCCCCCACTCGTGCTCTGTCTCTCTCTCTCTCCTTCAAAAATAAATAAAAATATTTTTAAAAATTAAAAAAAGAATAAGTTTGGTATGTTGGTGAATCCTCTTTTGGTCACTGTATGGAATTTATTAGACTATAGTATGTAATTCACTTATTCCCCTTTTAAAATTTATGCGTCCAGTCCGTTATACTTCTAAATGTCAAAAATAAAGTATTTAAGTATTGCTCAAAAAATATAAATAAAGAAGCCTTTACATTAAACATTTTAGAGAGAATACAATACGCCTCGTGACTTGTAATCTATGTCTCTATGATAGATGCCAATATTAGGAAAAGCATTAGTGAGAGTGATAAATATGATGTTATTTGTTAACTGAAATCCATTTCCAAATTAAGCAAAAAACCCTTTAAGATAATTTGTTAAATTCTATCGAGATAAGATTCTTGGATGAAAGCATTTCCTTTTTTAATCAACATTTTATAAGCAGTTAAAGTTCTCCTTAACCACCACTGTATTAGATATATACATGTTCTTACGGAAATGAGCTGTCGTGTCTTCATATATAAATAGTCCAATTAGAAAAGTAAATTATCCAGTGCAATTGCATTACACCCATGTTCTTAATATTATATAGCAATTTTTGAGATTCAGGAAAATAAATATGTATGTATACATATATACACATATTACATATATACACTATATATATTATGCATATATTATATGTTTATACTATATATACATATTATACATATGCATCTATATTTATTCTGAATCTTTACATATATAATATATATTTATATTTGTTCTGAATCCTAAAACCTGCTGATGTGAGAGATCTGCAGATATTACGTAATACATCATTTATGTTAAAGCACACAGTATTATGCTTTTCTTCCGGGAAATACCTACTTATGTAAGTTTGCGAAAAAAAATACACAGAGAAGACCTACTGAGCTAGAAAGAGTGACCTGGGTTTTAACACGGCCAACACATTGGGCCATTAGATGCATCTGCCATTTCTGAATCATGTACTAAGCCAGCATTTTCAAGTAACTGTTACATAATGGGAATTTCATTACGTGAGGAACTAAAAATAACCAGTGTTCCCCGTAGCCCATCCATCTCCTGGTGGCATGCCTCTAGTTCTAGCCGCGTCACACCGTTCCCTTTTTCCTCCGTATTTGTTTTACGTCCTGTTACATGGTAGGGTTCACGAGGGCTGACTGCACATCAGCTTGTTCACTGCTCGGTCCTTAACCACACATGTGGTTTCTCACAGTAAGACCCTTCTGTGTGTTGAATACACGAACAAAGAAAAAGAATGATTTTGCCCTTCAGTAATAAAATGGCTATTAACAGTGAAAACAATATTCCTGCTTCTATCCCTATTCCGACATATCTGATCTCTTAGTATTCTCTATCATCTACCACTCAAACGCTCATTGCACGTTTGTATTACATTTATCGACATTTCAGGACAAGTTTAGCCTTACTTTATAGAATACAGATTCTAAGAGAACATATGCCTATGTGAAATGCATTAAAACCTATCACTGACCAGTGTCTGGGTGGCTCAGTTGGTTAAGCCTTGGACTTCGGCTCAGGTCATGATCTCGTGGTCCGTGAGTTTGAGCCCCACATCAGGCTCTGTGCTGACAGCTCAGAGCCTGGAGCCTGCTTCCGATTCTGCGTCTCCCTCTCTCTCTGCCCCTCCCCCACTCACACTTTGTCTCTCTCTCTTTCAAAAATAAATAAACATTAAAAAAAACCTATCATTGAAATATATATTCATACATACATATGTGCCCTATTTATGTACTATAAAAACAATTTTATACATACTTTGTTCTTTTAAAATTACATACTCATTATACAATGCCCAGATTTTTCTAAAACAGATTTTAATTATTCTCCTTTTCCTTTGTATGTATTTGTAAGTCCCCATTTTTCTTTGTTTTCTAACAAGCATGATACATATTAATAGATATAGACATATGATTTTATAAGTACTTCTAAATACAGTTTTGAAGTAGGTAGGCTAACTTAAAATATGTGACAGTTTGAAGTAAATTGATTTTTCATATGTATTTGGCCAAAAAAGAAATGCATGCAAATTCTACACATTTTCAAAGGCATAGTAATAATGTCTGCATTTTTTGCTAATATTTCTAGAATGACCTAAGTCTAGGTATTTAATAGACTTAAGATAGCATGTATATGCTTATATTTTGTATATTAGCATTTTCAAAATCACAATATGTGAAAAATAGTTACAAAAATAGAATAAAAAATAGATATTGTTACAAAAATTAAAAAGCATTTAAAGAATTCATACTTTATCAGGCTACAATGTAAATAAAAAAACAGGTTTTGTTAGTATATTTTCTCAATGAGAAACATGAAATCATCTAAACGACATCTGCCTCAGAAGCTGAATTGTGTTCATAGGGCTGAGCTGTTTACAAAAACAAAATTCACTGAAACAAAGGAAAATGGATATTCTAAAACACATTAATAGAGGAAATACTTAAATATACTTGGGTTGCAAACACTAAAATACCCTTGGTGGACATTCAAGTTCTTTAATTAAAAATGCATTGCAATAAATCCATGCCTACTGTAGCTATTCCAAATGATTTCATATTAAGTATATTATGTGCCTTAGATATGTATGTTTATTATTCAAATCTGGCATATACTTTCAAAAACACAACCCCACAATCACCTCCCTTTTGCTGTGTTTGAACACGTTACAAATAGTAGCTCAGCATTGTGATAAAACCAAAGTAAACCTGAACTGTAGACGGGCTGTTATTTCTTTAGTAAATGAATTACAAAAAAACCAATAAAATGTCCTGTTTAATTACTAATTCTTATGTATGCATATGGTGTAAGAATTTATGCAAACTACTTTGCTGTTGTCTGTGATAAAATTTTATCAGCCACGCTGCACAGAATGAGGTATGGTACTGGTCCTTTGTTTGTTCTTTTCAGGTAGTTCGTGACATTTTGTCTCCCTCTCTTGTAGTCATTATATGCTAATTCAACAATTATTTTAACAAAATGCTGATGACTGGCACGTTTACTATAAAAGATATTTCTAATATCCAAGCAACAATAATATCCAAATGACCATGAATGGAATTCTACATGGAAGCTGTCAGAGTCATTGGTCAGGTTTGTGCAGATATTCTTTGTCCATTTTTATAAGTCTACAGTCCAAAAAAAACATCAAATAGTCTGATTTTTTTCCTATAAATAAAATGATATGGATCATAAAACACAGGGGAAATTTCTTCAATATCATTTAAAATATGAGGATCCATATTACTCATTCCATTGAAGTTCTGTGTTCCTTAGGTAAATATTACTCTGGCAAAATAATCTTTGAGAGGGAAATTGCACCTTTTGTCGCGTTTTAAACAAGATCCACAATTTATCCTTCATAATTGGAATTGAGGTTGCGGCTAGTAATTTATGCAATAAATGGGCAGGTGGAGAACATTGCTTCCATACACAAAGTCTATTTAGAAGATAATTTATGCTAACTATATTTGTAAATACATAGCGTTGCAAATGTAAAAGTTAGGAGAAGATAATTTCAATACATTAAATAAAAATAAGTGCAGATAGAAATAGAAATAGATATGATATGTTCTCTCTACATTGTATCAGTCATATAAATGTCTTATATTCATTACTGTGACAGCTGCTTGGTCCATGTAGCTTTTTGCTTGAAATTCTCCAGAAGTCTCTTGGCTGTTCATTTTGATTTTACACTTAACTCCCAACAGTCTATTCTGAACAGAATATCTCAGATGCTTCTTTCAAACTAAGTTAGATGATGTCAATCATTTATTTAAAATCTTGCAAATGTTGTGCTCTCAAGGTTAAAGCAAATTTCCTTACGATGGCTCACGAAGGTCTTCCAATCTGGACACCTTTTAATTTTCTTCCTGTAGCTCACTGACTACAGGAGGATCTGACTCTTTCTTTCAGCTCAGGTCATGATCTCATGGTTCCTGAGTCTGAGACCTGCATTGGGCTCTGTGTTAGCAGCAAGGAGCCTGCTTGGGATTCTCTATCTCCCTCTCTCTCTCCATTCCCACCTCATGGAGGCTCTTTTTCTCTCAAAACAAATAAACTAAGTTAAAAAAAAAAAAGAACATATGAAATTACACCGAAGAAGAAGAAGAAGAAGAAGAAGAAGAAGAAGAAGAAGAAGAAGAA
>NW_026057586.1:10808988-10920946 GCF_023721935.1 Panthera uncia | reverse complement strand
AAGAAGAAGAAGAAGAAGAAGAAGAAGAAGAAGAAGAAGAAGAAGAAAGAGAAGAAGAAGAAGAGGAGGAGGAAGAAAGAGGAGGAGGAGGACAAGAGGAAGGAGTAGAAAGAGAAGAAAAGGTGGGGGAGGGAAAGGAGTAGAAGAGAGGCAGTGGGGATTAAAAAAAAGAGGAAGAAGTAAAAGAAGACAGAAAAGCAGGATCTGGGGAGAAAGGGTTCCCATGAGAAGACAAAGCAAGTATGAATTCCTTATTTAATGCCAGAACTTGGCATGTTGAGCGGTAAGGACAGAGGGGACAAAGACGTACCCAAAGGTAGAAGGAAAGAGTTTGCTTTTCAAGGGCCTTCTCAACCTCTGTGGGAAGTTTGGATTTTATTCATTGGGCAAAATGGAACCACTGGGGAGCTTTCATGTAGGTTAGCGGGGTGATGTGGTTTCTTTTCTGAGAGGCTCTCTCTGGGTCTTGTGTAAATGGATTTCAGGGGTCAAATTCTAGATGCAAGGGAATCCAGGTTGGATGTTTTTTCAGTTTCCCAGGCCAGAGATGACGGCAAATAGGAAAAGATGGTGAACCCCACAAGTGGACGGATGTGACTGTTTTTTGACTTGGACAAAAATACAAGTAAAGCCAGGGAAGCCGGGAAGATGTAGTAGTTAATCCCCAACGATTTGACACTGCATTTTCTTATTTACTCTTCTAAGCAAAAACACATCCCGACAGCAAACAGGCTCATATCTATATTCAGGAATTTGACCCAGTCACGGAGCTGGTAGTGGTAGGTGGTGCCGAATTGCACACAGGCGTGCCGGCTTGTGGAGTGTATTCTCCTCTATCGTAGGGCAGCGTTTGCGCGTCCCTTCTGAGAGCTACGTTAGGGACTAGGTAGACAGATTTGCGTCCATGGGAAGGCCAAGCTGAGAGGGCGACTTGCATAGTTAGAGGATTTTGCCTTTCGATGATTTTACTAGCCAGAACTCTGCTGATGCCCTAGCACCGTTCTCCCAGCCTGGAGACTAAGTGTCTGCTTCTCGGCGTTTGCATCTTGCTTGCTGCCTATTTCTGGAATCTTGACCACTTGCCCTCTTGTACCGAACACACATTATTTGCCTTCTGTATCAAACCTTTGGGGATCACTGTAGAACCCATTTTGAGGCCTTTGTAATTCATTGTATCTACGGGTATCCCACATATCTATCAAGCTATATCATACTGTCCCCCTCTTCTTCCATTTCCTCACCGTTTTAACCCCTTCCTGCAGAGCTAGGGCTTTGACATGTTTCCCCTGACATCCAGTCCTGAGCTGTTTACCATTCCAAACTGCTATTAGATGCATTTCTAAAATTCAGAGGACATACACATACATGTGTTTGTATGCACATAATACACTTGACTAATTGTTCTATTGTAACTTAAGTTTTCAGCACACCGTACTCTTTCTCTGCAATGCTTCCAAAAAAATATCCCTTTACACCACTTAGAACTTGGTAATATAGTAAATTGTCTAGTGCTAAATTATATATTCTTTTTTTAATTTTTTAATGCTTATTTATTTTTGAAAGAGAGAGAGAGAGAGAGAGAGAGAGAGCAGGGGAAGGCAGAGAGAGAAGGAGACACAGAATCTGAAGCAGGTTCCAGGCTCCGAGCTGTCAGCACAGAGCTTGACGTGGGGCCCGAACTCACGAGCCATGAGATCATGACCTGAGTTGAAGTCAGATGCTTAACTGACCAAGCCACCCAGGTGCCCCTAAGTTCTACATTCTTATATGTTATTTTCAAATTGCTTCCCAGTCTATGTTATTATTACCTGAGTCTAATTCACCTAACTAAAGTATAAATGTCTTGTGTACAGGGATCGAAGCACCTAAAATAATGCTGACTGAACGGCAAGTAGTAAATAATGCTTATTAATGGCGACATCAGGGAAATAACAATGAAGAAGAGAAAATGTGAGAAAATACGGGTTTTCTTCCTCACTTTGGATAATAAATACTATGCTTTCACATACATAAGTTGAGGTTTATCATTTCTGATATTTTCCCGAATGTTGGTAAAACACACATTTTCATCATGCATATCTTATAACCGTGTTTATTCCATCTTCTGGGTTTTGCTTTCTACTTTATGTCACCACTTCTAAGTGAAATTTAACTAATTAAATGAAGTAATTAAGGAAACAAAATGCATCTCCCAAGGACGGGGTTTTAGGTAGACAACCATGACCTTGTTTGCCTAGAACACAAGGGATTTCATTATGACACCATCAGTACCTTGGCTTAGGGAAATGTATTTGACCTCTTAGCCTATTGCTTTGGACAGGAATTATATCCAATCCATCACTTCTAATGTCAAAATGATAAAATCCTGGCAGCAGTAGATTCCTCGTTCGGGGGAAAATCATTTGCTTTTTCCCCTGTCAGTTCCTGTATAATTCTAAATATTTAGATGACATTTGCAAAAACAATACAAATGTGTGCTTAATGAGCATGACAACTGCAGAGCTAAATCCACTGGAAGCTTGAATACACTGGAAAATGAAAAAAAGGTCCGTCTGTTTTGAATGTCAACATCCTAATGAATTAATTCAAAACTATTTTAGCATTGAAAGCGAATATACTTTTATTACCATTTCCAGGACTGCGGTTTCCTCGGGGATGGGGGGGGGGGGGCTTCGAAAGGGCAAAAGAGTAACTCCTGTGACATCCAGGACCAATAAACTGCTTCTTAGTGACACTGGCCTATGGTTTTTAAGTTCACGCATTGTGTTCTTGGTCAAAGGACATGGTCGAAGTGAATTGTCTCGGCTCTCTGACGGTTTCATCTTGAATGTGCCATTTCCCAAGTTGCCTAACAATCTAGTTATTTATTCAACATGTAAAAAGGTATACCTCATGCTCCGACTGCCTGCAAAACTGCCCGTTCTTTTTCATCTCCAAACAGAGTCATTTCCACCTCCTACGTGAAGGCTTTCGTGTGCCTGTCCCTGCCTGGGCACCCGTCCCAGGATGCACACTCACACGTGCTCATCTTTCACACATCAGCCTGAACGTCATCGCTTGCCTGTCACCCGATGAGGCCGCACCTCATCCGTATATCGTCCCAGGGCACCATCCTTTTTTACCTGTATCATTTTTCATAAATATATTTATGCGTTACTTTTTTTCTGCCGTGCTTCGTATTAATTTCCCCTTCTAGACTGTAAGTTCCAGGCTGGCAGGAGCCTTCCTCTTTTCTCCCTTCTGTCTTGTGTCTTTAGCACAGCAGGCTCATTCAAGCTCTTAATTTCATGAATACATGAATGAAACCCTGTTGTTCTCTATAGATCTTCTCTGAATTGGACATGGGCGGAAAGCCTGATTTGTTTCATTTTTGAAAGAAAGGAAGCGTTTGGCATAATTAAGAAGGAGAATCCGACACGCCCAGCGAATGCTTCTCCATTTGTAAGTAAGTCCAGCTAGGTGTTTCATATGGAAAGTTCTCCGGGGCGCCTGGGTGGCTCAGTCGGTTAAGCGTCTGACTCTTGGTTTCAGCCCAGGTCATGATTTCACGGTTCCTGGGCCCAAGCCACAGATCAGGCTTCGTGCCAATGGTATGGAGCCTGCTTGGGCTTCTCTCTAGCCCTCTCTCTCTGCCCCTCCCCCACATGCGTGTGTGCTCTCTCTCTCTCTCTCAGTCTCTCTCTCAAAATAAATAATCTTTAAAAAAGGAAAAGAGGGGAGCCTGGGTGGCTCAGTCGGTTGAGCGTCCGACTTCGGCTCAGGTCATGATCTCACGGTCCGTGAGTTCGAGCCCCACGTCGGGCTCTGTGCTGACAGCTCAGAGCCTGGAGCCTGTTTCAGATTCTGTGTCTCCCTCTCTCTGACCCTCCCCTGTTCACGCTCTGTCTCTCCCTGTCTCAAAAATAAATAAACGTTAAAAAAAATAAAAAATAAATAAAAAAGGAAAAGAAAATTCTCAGATGGGATACGCAGTGTCAGACATTAACATATACAGGAGAAAATTATCCGCTACCGCCCAAGTAAAAACCAAAGAAGACAAAACAAAACACCTTTTCTGATGGCTGCAGGGTAGCAGAACCTGCCACCTCAAAATATGCCACTTTGGCATGTTGATTGTTTTGAGCTGAAGGCACTCGAAGAAAGGTCCAAGCGGGGAGAGGCTTTCTCTGAGTTCTCCTTATCTGCCTAAGGACAGATCCTCCAAAAAGAACCGAATGGGCGTAAATCCCCTCCCCAGAAAAGTCGCTGCAACCAGGGGAGATTGACTCTTATCACAGGGAAGGAGAGTGGAAGTGGACATCACACCCAGACAAGCGGTCACAAACATTTGTTAACGTCAATGAAACAGGGGGACCATGTAGATGAACATGGTTTTCATGTTGAAAGAGGCCTGCGTAGCAAACCACAACTCCCAAGCTTGTAAATCCCTCGACGTTAGGAGGTCAAAATGCGAAGGAAAAGCAGTCACAAACAGCCAACTAGGCTTTAAGCTAGAGCCAGTCAACAATTTCCTTTGCTTCTGCACTTTCTTTATGTAAGTCCTCCCCTGGTTCTCGTCTGCAGAGTGCTGCTCGCCGCCGTGTGGGTTTGGCACTTGGGTTTGCAACTGCTTTGGCTCAAACATACTCTGAAAATGCCTAATATGCATCAGTTTACCTTTTTTTTTAATGTTTATTTATTTTTGAGACAGAGAGAGAAGAGCATGAATGGGGGAGGGGCAGAGAGAGAGGGAGACACAGAATCGGAAGCAGGCTCCAGGCTCTGAGCCATCAGCCCAGAGCCCGACGTGGGGCTCGAACTCACAAACTGCAAGATCTTGACCTGAGCCGAAGTCGGACGCTCAACCGACTGAGCCACCCAGGCGCCCCATCAGTTTACCTTTTAACACCGTCCTACCCCAGAGCTGTTCTTCTAATGGCCCATGGATCTTTTCCCAAAATCATTTTCACTCCCCTCAGAAGTCCTGCTTCCTCCCCTTCCCCTGTTAAGACACTATTTAATCCTGAATTTGAAACCACCTTGGGGAGTTATTCATTTTCCCCAGGTGTCTTCCATGCATACCTGAAGTAGACATGTGCTATTGTTTATTTTTCTCTTGTTAATCTTTTATTACAAGCGGTCTCATCTAAGAACTCAGGAGGGTAGAGGGAAAATTATGTTTCCTCCCCAACCTGACCTATGTTTCAATAACGTTTCGTGACTATCTGATAGACACTACCATAGCTACTCCAACGTGTTATACTAGTATCCACCACAATACTCTCTTTTTGTACATAAACACACACACGTGCACCCACAGATGCACACACACACACACACACACACACACACACACTTTGGACTTCAGACAGTTTATTCTAACTCACTGCAGTCATCTTGGGGAAAAGGCACCTAATATCCTTCAGTCGGTGCTCTGCATGCATAGTCTTCTAAAATAATTAGAAAGGTTTCTAAATTCTGTGTCTGTTCTCTTAATTCAAGTTCCTCTTGGAGTTTTTCAAATAATTGGGTTTATGCTAATGATCTGTGATTTAAAATAGGCGTGGGAGATGTTAGTGCTGTGCTGCCAGAAAAAATGTAATTTTAGCATTCATGAGCGACTGCCCCATCACTATCAACACCATCGTCGAAAACAAGACAGATGTGTGAGTTGGAGACGTTACCGTGTTCTTGCAATGCTCTGTCTTCTGCTCGTCAGTGAAAATTAAGGGAGGAGGGTTGGGGGTAAGCCATATATTATTTGGTCCTAAGTTTTGACCCCGTGTTGACTGCTACCCTCACTATCTTTATTAAACTCCTAAGCGCCAAGTACAATGGGTTCAAAGTACTCAGCAACCGTATCTCAGGAAAATATTTTGGCTTTTATTGCTCAGTGATTTGTGACATGCACAGTCTCATGGATTTAATTCCTCAGGCGATGTCATGTCATCATTGTGACTATGATTCTTTGCCTCCACATTTATTGCAATGGTCATACTGGCCAAGGTCAGCGGTTTCCAAAAAGTATCGAAAAGATTTGTGGTTTGGTAATTAATGTGTTTCTGTTGTTGTTTGTTTGTTTGTTTGCTTGTTTTTCGTCTCCGAGGGTATGGGACAGAATTTGAGATGACTTTATAACCCAAAGCTGTTTTGTCTCTGAGAGTGGTTTCAAGGAATAGAACTTGGCTCTCAGTGACTATGTTAAAAAAAAAAAAATTGGCCCCGGTTTATAACAGTTTTTGTTTTCTTGTTGGTTTCTTTTTGTTTGTTTTGAGAGACTGAGGAAAGGTAAAATTTAAACAAATTAAAATGCATAAATCTCAACTGGGAAATTATGGAAGATCAAACTGATGTCTTAACACCAATATCTCTACCAATATCAAGGTAGAGAATATTGCAGCAACACAGAAAGTTCCTTTGGTACCCCTTCCCGATCTAATCTTTTCTCTGTGCCCAGAGACAACTGCTAGTTCTGTTACAGTTTTTGTTGCTGTTTGCCACTAAAAGTTAGTTCCACACACATTAGAGTGTAAAACAGTATAACATACAGACACAGTGGTTTTCACATGCAGAAGCAGGGAAAAGTTACAATTGTTAAGATATAGTTACATGGATGTTAACCATGTGAAGAAGTTGCCAGAAAGTTTTCCAAAATGTCTTGCTATTTTAATTCCCAACATGAATGTACGAGAAGTCAAGTTGTTCCACGTTCTGGCCAATCTTTGGTCTTTTCAATATTCTAATGACTGTGAGGCATATTCAGGGACAGGTTTGTGTGCCTGATAACCTGGGCAGTCACACAGGAGAGGATACTTAGAGGGATTCTGTATTTGGTGTAATGCTTAGCTATGGCAATCTTGACATTTTCACTAATTTTTTTTTTTTAAAAATTAATGTTTATTTATTTTTGAGAGAGAAAGAGACAAGCCAAGAGCATGAGCGGAGGAGGGGCACAGAGAGAGGGAGACACACACAGAATCCGAAGCAGGCTCCAGGTTCCAAGCTGTCAGCACAGAGCCCGAAGCAAGGCTCAAACTCACGAACCGTGAGACCATGATCTGAGCTGAAGTAGGATGCTTAAATGACTGAGCCACCAGGAGCCCTCATTTTCACTATTTTTTTTTAAATGGCCATAAAATTTTATTTTGCAGAGTACCCTACCCCCCCAAAAAATATAAAAGCCAGTCCTTCTTGTTAAATTTGTATGTCATGAATGATGAATCATGTTGAGTATCTATGTGCTTATTATCATCTGAATATTACCTTTGGTGGAGTGTCTATTCAAAACCTTTCCTCATTTTTTTAATCATTGCGTTATTAATATTCTTTATATTTTCTGGATATAAGTTCTTTATCCAATACGTGACTTTCAAATATTTTCTCCAGTCTTTGCTTGGTTTTCATTCTCATAAAGTGTTCAAAAAGGACACATGTAGAACTCTTTATAAAACCACAGTTAACTTTTTTTTCCTTTTTAAAATTTTTTAAAAATTAATTAATTAATGTAGTGGTGGGGGAAGGGGCGGAGAGAGAGAATCCCAAGCAGGCTCTACCACCAGTGCAGAGCCCGACGTGGGGCTTGATGTGGAGCATGATCTCTCCACCATGAAATCGTGACCTGATAGAAATCAAAAGTTGGGTGCTCAACTGGCTGAGCCACCTAGGTGCCCCTCCTCTTTTTTTTTTTTTTATTTTTTGTTTTAAGTCGTGTTGCTGGTGTTATACCTAAGATATCTTTCCTGCTGTTTGGGGAGACAATACTTGTCAGTATTACTACAAATTATTTCTCTTCCCCACATTATGGCTTTCCCTCCCTCGCTCTGACATTTTATCCCCTGCGTTAGACCATTATGGTAATGTTGCAAGTCTTTTGTGTTTTCTTCGTCTGTAGCTCCTTCTTTCCCCTTTGCGTTTTCTTTGGGCAATTTTGACTAATGCCGTAACTCACGTCAAGTTTATTGATTCTTCCCCCAGCTGCTTCAAGTCTAGTGACCAGCCAGTCAATGGAATTGTTCATCTCTGATACCATTGTGTTTAACTCCCAGGATTTTTGAATCTTAACATTTCCTCCTTTCGGATGAAATTCTCTTCCTGCGCACGTACATTGGCCTCTTTTCCACTAGATTCTTTCAGATTTGAATGAGGGTCATAAAAAAAAAAAAAAAAAAAAAAAAAAAAAAAAAAAAAAAAAAAAAAAACTTGTCTGATCACTGCAACATCTTCATTCTGTCTGAGCCTGGTTTTGTTGATTGCTTTATCTCCTGAAATGGGATTTACTTTCTCGCAAAGTTTTACTGAATGCGAGTTATCACAGAGGAATTGATAGAAACCACCATTAATGTGGAAGCTTGGCAAGCACACAGGTCTTTTGTCAGCCGTTAGAGTGGGCCATTGAACCAACACGGTCTAGAATAGCGCGGGTTTGTTATAGTTGCTGTTGCGGCTTGTCGTTCTTATTACTGTGGTTACTTTCCAATGTCACAGGTTCAAATACTTCTATGGTGGGTTAAGTGCTTAAAGTAGAGGCTGGAGTGCTAGAAAGTTTTTCTCGGAGTTAGCACTTCATTCCAGCGTCAGCCCTCCCTAAACGTCTGTGCCACGGCAGGGAATCTGTTTACGCACCTGCCCTCTCTAGCAATAGATTGTGTTACACCTGTGATGGGATGTAGGGAATTCATCTGTTGTTGCTGGTCCAGTCTTCTGTTCTCTCGGTCTTAGGAAAGTTCTGTGCTTAGAGGTGCCTGTCTCAGCATTGCTATGCCCTCATCCCCTTGTCGGTCAAACTCTCGTATCTGTGGTTGAGTTGGGTGTGGATTTACTGTACGACCCTCAGCTGTGGGAAACCACAGCAATATGTATCATATATAGATATGTGATACCATGTTAAACCTCACATGCTTGACTCTCAATTTGTTGCGGAGAATTTCTCTTTGACTTTCCTTCGTCCACAGCCTTTCCCTGTGCCTTGCAGGGGAGTGGCCCAGCAACCTGAGATTTGCGGTGTAGAGAATCATTCTGGAGGGCATGACCGCTGGCCACCCTATCCTCTTCACCAGCTTCAAATCTTTTGAGTCTCGCCCTTCCTTCTGTGTCTTTTTGCTCCATAGGAATGAAGCGTGGGGGCAACTAGAAGCATTTTGTGTCTATCTCCCTTGCAGCAAGTGACAAGCTCCTTGGAGCCCTGCATAGGAGCGTGATTTCTTGCCACTCCTCAGCGAGGGAGACCTTTAGCTTTATTCCAGAACAAGTTTAGAAAAGCAGGCAGTGTGGTGTTTGTGTCTTCTGTGCTGTCTGTGATTAACTCCTTCAGGTTCTGTAGGCAAAAGGGTTTGTTGATCCTACCCCAGAGGACTAAGGCATTTGCTTTGTAAAAATAAGGGACTTGGGAAATGGAAGAGGTTTCCTACGTGGCCCGCCATAGCTGGCAATCACCCTCTGCTCATCTGAGCCACTCTACGTTGCTTTCTTCAGTCTTTTGCCCTGCACTCAATTTCTCTGCTGAGCACCCAGGGGGAATGAGATTTCAAGTGATACAGTGCTATATGGCTGAGTGAGGGCAGTTGCTAAGTGCCTCCAGCAACTTCGGGTTTATTAGTTCCCACTTGACTTTTAGCCAAGTTAAATTTTACCTGCTTATATTGTGGCCGGGACAGTTTCAGATTGTCTTGCGCTCTGTTATAGATCATCAAATATGTATGTCCCTCCACTGCTTGGAAGAATTTAAACCTCTTCGCGTTTCAGATTCCTTCATTACCTTTTAACTTCAGTTTTCTAGTGGGAATAAGAATTGTTCTGAACTTATAGCTGATCTGTTTTCTTTCTTTCTTTCTTTCTTTCTTTCTTTCTTTCTTTCTTTCTTTCTTTCTTTCATTTTTCTCATTGTCAAATTAGAGGCAACTTTTTGTGTTAAAGCATACTTCATTCTAAGTGGAAGTCCATCCACAAATTAGGATATGTTCTGTGTTCATTTTCATTCCATTTGAAATATTTTTTTCAACTTCCTTTATGATTCTTTTTTTAGACCCTGAGATTATTTAGGAGTATGTTGCTTTCTGTACAGATATTTGTGGGTTTTCTTCTTATTTTAATTTTAGCAATGTCTAATTGACTACTGTGATTAGAGCGTGTACCCTGGGTCATTTTAAAATTTCAATATTTATTAAGATTTGTGACTCTAAATAAGTATCTGTAAATATTACAAACGCACTTGCAAAAAAAGTATATATTGTACAGTTATAGGCTGTTGACTGTTATATATGTTAATTAGGTCCATTTGGTCGATGGTGTGCAAATCTATAAGTTTTCTAATTTTTCTCTATTTTTTACTTTCTTATTTTCTGTATTTTTTCTACTTGTTTCTGTAATTTAACAATAACATTTCTTAAAATCTCCAACTTTATTTGTGAATATTTGTACTTCTAGCCTTGACTATGTGGATCACTGCTTTATGCATTTTGAAACCCTCTCTTTTAGGTCCACAAACAATTTTATGTCTTCTTTATGAATAACTTCATTTAAAAATTACAATATGTCTTTCCCAATATTTGGTAATATTCTTTATCTGAACATTTTTGGTTAAAACACCAATACATTCATTCTCTTAAGGTTTTCAGTGTATTTTTTTTCAAATATTTTACTTTTGGGGAGCCTGGGTGGCTCAATCGGTTAAGCATCTGACTTCGGCTCAGGTCACTATCTCACCATTCCTGGGTTCGAGCCCCACATCAGGCTCTGTGCTGACAGCTCAGAGCCTGGAGCCTGCTTCGGATTCTGTGTCTCCCTCTCTCTCTGCCCCCACCATGCTTGCGCTCTGTCTTTATCTCTCTCAAAAGTAAATGGCCATTAAAAAGTCAAATGTCATACTTTAAAACAATCTAGTTCTTTGTATTTAAAAATTATTTTTTGCCAAAAATATTTTTAATTAAAAATATATGTATATTTATTTATTTTGAGAGAGAGAGAGACAGAACATGTGAGTGGGGTAGGAGCAGAGAGACAGAGAGAGAGAGAGAGAGAGAGAGAGAGAGAGAGACTCCCAAGCAGGCTTCACACTGTCAGTGTAGAGCCACATACGGGGCTCAATCTCATGAACCAGAGATCATGACTGGAGCCACAATCAAGAGTCAGCTGCTAACTAACTGAGTCATCCAGGCCCCCTGCAAAAAACATAGTCTTATTGTTCTTATTTTAACTAATTCAGAAATCGGTGCTGTTTAGTTGATGGTTTTGTCTATTTACATGTACGTGCATCTAAAATATATGAATAAATTATATATAATGATGATATACATGTATATGTAACATAATTATATAACATATATACATATGTCCCCCGATATCACTATATGTAGTTTGCTTGTTTCTTTGTTTATGTGTTTGTTTTTTCAACCCAGATATTTACTCCTTCTTAATTCTTGCCTGGACTTTGTCATTCCATTTGATATCATCAATTTTGCTTTAAATTTTTTTTTTTTTTTAGCATTCCCTATAGCGTGTGTTCTGCTAGGGATAATGAACTTTAGCTTTTGTCTGAGAATAGGTTTCTTTTATCTTAATGTTGTGCACATAAATATTATCATATCTTGTTTTTTTCATATTTGGAAATGTTTTGAATCTCTTTACCTATCTCTTTATTTTCATCACTTCCATAAAGCACTACTTCAAATATGTTTCTTAAAAGATGAAATATAGTTGGGTGTTGAGCTTTAGTCTTGCCTAACAGTCTGTGTTCTAGTGGTAAAATCAAGTCTGTTCACATGTGATGTAAGAAAAGACACCCTTGATTTAATGTGTTCCAGCTATCTTCATCTATTACTATTTTTTATTCTGTTTGTTCTCATTTGCTTCACTGCTGCTGATTTGGTCAAATTGCTATTTGTTACTTTTCATCCCAGTGTTAATTTTATAATTCTACATTGCTTTTCCATTCTGTCGATGGCCACTTACCATTTCAAGATGCTCATATGTATCCATTATATGAAAACAACTTATGTATTGTTACTCTCACAAAGATATTCTACCCACACACTTCTATCATATCATCTCCATTTCCAATTAGATGAATCTTTTACAATATTCATGGCCTTACTGTCATTCCAAACAACTCTCCATTCACAGATGTGTTACTGTTTCCCTTTTCCCCATGTTTTTGTTGAATAGTATAGTTGTTTTAATAACAAATATCATTAGAAGTTTCTTTGAAATAAGTACCTTTCACACTTATTGAGCATTTTTTACACATTCTAACAGACTACATCTTCCATATTCATATATATGTATATATACACCCTTCAATTCATGTTTATTTCATATACACTTATGCATGTATGAATGTATATACATACACGTGAATATATATACACACCATTTTTTATTTCTCCTTAATAATTCTTCATTTTCTTATCATTGCTTACTATATCGTATAATTTCTTTTTTAAGTTTATTTATTTATTTTTGAGAGAGAGAGAGTGAGCACAAGCAGGAGAGGGGAAGAGAGAGAGAGAGGGAGACACAGAATTCGAAGCAGGCTCCAGGCTCTGAGCTGTCAACACAGAGCCTGACGTGGGGCTCAAACTCACTAACCATGAGGTCATGCATGACCTGAGCCAAAGTTGGACGCTTAACTATCTGAGCCACACAGGTGCCCCCATATAATTTATAATTCTATGGTTAAGTACAATTTTAGTAACTGCCAGCCATTTTATTTTACATTCATTTCCAAATCACACTGTGTCGCGTCTATTTTTTTCACCACAATTTTGCTCAAGAAAATCTCATGGGTGCTAGAATCTCTAAATTAATTCATGACCAAGAAAGACTCCATAGCTTTGATTTTTACAAGGAAATTTGTATACATACTTCTCAGAATGCATTTTACTTCTTTAAAGTCTTTAAGGATACTCATCCTCAAGCTATGTTGTAACATCAAGGGTGCTATGAAAAAGTTTGGGGCTAAAATTATTTTGTCCTTCTGGTATATTATTTTCTCCATTTTTATATTAAGATTGGATGCATATAATGCAAAGCCAAAAGAAACCAACAAGATGTAGGTGCGCATCTCCAATACAAAACCAGTGATAAAACGTATCTAGAACGGCTATTCTGTGGTCATCAAGTACCCAAATTCCTCCTACATTTCTACCGTACCGACATTGGTGCATGACTTTGAAATTCAAGTTCATCTTGTACTTCAGGATGGCTAATGAAATGGCAGTTATCATGTTAGAATTCTATATCAGAAAAGAGAGTAAGAGAGGACACAGCCAAAGTAACTATATCCCAGCGAAATTTTGATGTTTAAATTTCCCTCGCGTTAAACAAAACAAAGCCAAACTAAACAACACAAGCACACAGGCACATGCCACGCAGAGCACCCCAGCCTTCTGTTCCAGTGACTTTCATGCATGATTCAAGATACCATTCCACTGCTGGAATTTGAATCCACAATGTTAGCAGAAAGAAGAGGAAATGTGAGAAAAGCAAATGAGACTAACCACTAGCTGAGTCAATCATCCCTATCCAGTTTTCCCAGAAGCTTGTCCAAAAAGTTTGACTGCAATTAATGGATCCTCTCCAGCTGCCAGAAAGGCAGCAAGTTAGAAATGAAATCCTTTTTTTTTTTAAATTTTTTTTAATGTTTATTTAATTTCTGAGACAGAGAAAGAGCATGAGTGGGGAGGGGCAGAGAGAGAGGGAGACACAGAATCTGAAGCAGGTTCCAGGCTCTGAGCTGTCAGCACAGAGTCTGACACGGGGCCGAACTCACAAACCGTGAGATCATGACCTGAGCTGAAGTCGGTCACTCAACCGACTGAGCCACCCAGGTGCCCCAGAAATGAAATCCTTTAGCCAGGCTCTTTGCCACACAGAATAAAACTCGGGCCTCTTGTTAAGCAAGAAGAAGCACTAGAAACGTACCTGCTTCTGCCACATCTGCACATCCTGCATGAATGACAATATGACATCATTTCAGTCTTTGGAGTTCAACACCTTCATAAGGATGCATTCCTTCGAAAATACAGTAGACACTGAGGCTATTTGCTTTTGCTTTTGTTTTATTTTTATGAAAAGAGCACAGCCAACTACCTAGTCTGTCAGAGTTTTTAAACTTGCACGAACTGGCTTTTACGCCCTGCCAGCCCCCTCCTCTCACTGCCTGGAGGCAATCAGAAGCGTTTACCACCTTTGCCAATAGCGCACCGCCTTGTCCTGGCAAGGCGCCAGCATTATTTCCCACCCTATCTGCATTTTTACAACCGCTGTTCATAACGGATTCAAGATACACGTAGAAGCGATTGCATTTTTGACCCTGAAAATGTTCCAAATGACAGACGGTCTGGCAACCTGTTTGGTAAGCCAGAGGCAGAGAGCTTCTCCCTTGGCAAAAGGCATTTCCTTTCATCTCTGTTAGTAGATTAGAAAGCTCCAGACTCCATTTATTTCTCATCGGTAGGGTTTTGTTGAAAGCATGCGGAACGAGCCAATGCGCAGCAACATTCTGAATTTCATCATATGTCAGCCTCAGGAATCGTAGCTCTTCCTTCCAAAATACGGAAGGGACCCAACCATCTGACCTACTGTTTTGCCACTACAAAATGATGGTCACCAGCTTTGCAGCCTAAAACGTGACGTTCCTTATCATATATTTTCTCCATTCGTCCAGTTGGCTAATTCTATAATCTTTGATCCGTTATGGTAGTACTCCACAGCTGGTACTCTGTGTAGGATGAGATTCAACTACATAGGATAGAACCCCGCCCCCCGAAAAGAAAAAAAAAAAGTGGTTTAAACACAGTAGAGGCCCAATTCTTTGTCATGCAAACAACAGCTAGCCTTGGTGGGCTACCTAGAAAAAGTATTAGCCAAAGCATAAGAGACTCTTAAAAATTGAGAACAAACTGAGGGTTGATGGGGGGTGGGAGGGAACGGAGGGTGGGTGATGGGTATTGAGGAGGGCACCTTTTGGGATGAGCACTGGGTGTTGTATGGAAACCAATTTGACAATAAATTTCATATATTGGAAAAAAAAGAAAAAGAAAAAGTATTAGCTTTCTTTTCAACCATTATCAGTGCATGGCTTCTATCCTCAATGTTACCTCTTTCTTCAAGATAGACTCAGGGTTTCCAGTTACAAGTCGATATGTCTGGAAAGAAAAAGGGTTCCAAAAAAAAAGGGCTTATGTGCAGCTGATCCAGAAACTTCAAAGTTCCTCCAAATACATACCCATAATGCCCGCTACATTTCATAGTTCACGATAGTTACAAGAAAGTCTGCCAAAAGCAATCTTTTTACTGTGTGAACTGCTAACTAGAATACACTATGGTTCTTCCCAGGAAGAAAAAGAAATATTGGCCATTAGACCAAAAGAGACCCTTGTTTTGTGCCACCTCTGCTTTTGCTTCCTGAAGGAGACTGAGGTTCTTTTACATTTACAGAGAAATCACTTTGGGAGAATATGCAGTTGTGTTATGATTATGTTGAATCAGATATTCCTGATGTAGTAAACCCTTTTGTACCTTCATATTCAAATAGTGTTTTGTTTTTGTTTCCTTCTATTTTCATTGAATTTTATTTCTATTAACATTTTTCAAGACTCTATTCCTCGGTATTATAGGAATATCCCACATCTCCTGCTGTCTTTAACAACTTATCTACAATAATTTTAATGGTTTTTAAATTCTTTAATTTTGAGGGTGATACTTAGCAAGCGTGTCTATCATATCCTTGATATTATTTTCATTCATGTCCTTTTTTCTTTTAATACAGTTTTCCTTCATATGTCATTAAAAAAAAAAAACTCTACTCTGAGATCTTTTACTTAGCTTTTTTTTTGTTGTTGTTGTTTGTTTGTTTCGTTCCTTGAGAGGCATCTATTGTCTTGAAATTTTTTTGAACACTTCACAATTTTTTCTAACATTCATTTTTTTATACTATTTTTCTGTTATTTTTGGTTAGAAGTACTGTTCCCTCTGATCTCATTGGGGCTGTAAATAACTTTGTTTTATTTTATTTTTCTGCCTCTTTTTCTTTGGTTAATTTACTTGTTTTTTTATTTTTTTACCTTTTTTTGTTGTTTAATTAAAGTATAATTAACACAGTGTTATATATAATAATAATATATATTATATATATGCATATATGCACATATGCATATATATAATATATATATTAGTTTCAAGTGTACAATATAATGATCCAATAATTCTATACATTTCTCAGTAGTCATCAAGGTAAGTGCATTCTTTTCTTTTTTTAAGTGTTTATTTACTTATCTAGAGAACACGAGAATGCAAGCAGAGGAGGGCAGAGAGAGGGGGGGGATAGAGAGAATCCCAATCAGGCTTTGCACTGTCAGCATGGAGCCCGATGCAGGGCTCGAACTCACCAGCCCATGAGATCATGACCTGACCTGAAATCCAGAGTCAGGCACTAGACCGAGCCACCCACGTGCCCCAAAATAAGTGCATTCTAATCCCCCTTATTTATTGCACCCATCTCCCCACCCACCTTCCTTTCAGCAATCACCAGTTTGTTCCCTGTGTTTAAGAGTCTATTTTTCGTTTGTTTGTTTCTCTTTTTCTCTTTGCCCATTTGTTTTGTTTCTTAAATTCCACATATGAGTGCAATCGTATGGTATTTGTCTTTTTCTGAAGGACTGTTTTCACTATCCATGTTGTGGCAAATGGCAAGATTTCATTCTTTTTTATGACTGAGTGATATTCCATCGTGTCTAAATACACCACATACTCTATCCATTCATGTATGAATGGACACTTGGGTTGCTTCCGTATCTTGGCTATTGTAAACAAGGCTGCAGTAATCTTTAACTCAAAGGCAAGTCTTTACTTAGTTTTTATTATTCCATAATTTATTGTGGCTCACAATGTAACTATTTAAATTACAGAATCTTTTCCTTGTTATCTGTCAATAATTCTCCTTCCAGAAAATTTCCTGTCTTGGAGCCCATATACATTTTATATTTTATACATTTTACATTTTATATCATCACAAATTCTTTGGGTATCAAATCAAGTCTCTCCATGGACAGTCTCTTCTTCATGCCTTTTATTCTCATTGCACTAATAACAGAGTTTCAAAAGCGATAATGGTAATGATTCCAAATTCTTTAAAATGCTTTCCTAAACTACAGAATCATCACCATTATCGCTTTTGAAATTCTTTTAATCCATAAAAGTAACCACATACACTTTAGTCATTATTCCATACTCCCCTACCATCAATTCCCTCTCAGCCACAGAAAACTACTAATTTACTTTGTCTAGAGAATTGCCTGTAATAGAGATTTCATATAAATGAAATCATATTATCTATATATCTATACATCTTTATATCTATCTGTCTATCCTCTATCTATCATCTGTATCTATCATGTATCTATCTATCTATCTATCTATCTATCTAATCTGGATTCTTCCATTTAGCAGATGGTTTCAAGATTTATACATGTTGTAGACTATATCAGCACTCCCTTCAGTTTATTGCTAAATAACATTTCATTGATTAGATATTCTACATTTTTTTTACCCATTTGTCAATTGATGAACATGTAGGTTTTTACCACTTTTCAGGTATTATGAATAATGTTGCTATGAATAATCATATATAGGATTGTGTGAATACATGTTTTCTTGGACATATACCAAGGAATGAAATTGCTGAGCCATATGGTAAATCTATACTTAACTTTTTGAGGACCGGCCACACGTATTTCCAAAATGGCTTCTCCATTTTACCTTCCCACCAGCAGTGCATTAGTGGTCTAATTTTCTCTACATCCTTGTACACACATCCTACTATCTGCCATTTTCATTATAGTTATTCTAGAGATAGTTAAATGTACATATCTCATTGTGGCTTTGATTTTCATTTTCTCGATGGCTCATGGGTTTAGACATGGCATGTGCTCTTTGGCCATTTGTGTGCCTTTTTTGGAAAACTGTCTAATCAGATTTTTTGCCTAGTTATTGTGTTTTTGTCTTTTTACTATTAAGTCTTTTGTCAGATATATGATTTGCCAATATTTTCTCAAATTCGATGGCTGTTGTCTTTTCATTACCTTGACGATAGGGTCCTTTCAAGCACAAGAGTTTTTAATTTTGTTGAAGTCCAACTTATCTCTTTTTTCCTCAGAATACTTGTGATTTTAGTGAATATTTAAGGGGCTATTGCTGAGTACAAGGACATGGAGATTTCTCTATGTATTTGTATAAGAATATTATAGGTTTGTATTTCACATTTATGTCTTTGGAGCATTTTGAGCTAATTTTATATATGGTATGAGATAGGGGTCCAGATTCATGCTTTTGCATACATTCAGTTGTCTTGACATTACTGTTTGAAACTATTCCTTCATTGTTAAATAGAATCACCACCCTTGTCAAAAATAAATCAACTGTAAATGAGGGTTTATCCTTGTATTCTCAAATCTGTTCTGTTGATTTATATGTCTACTTTGATGTAAGTAGCACACAGTCTTGACTACTCTAGCTTTGCAGTAGGTTTGGAAATTGGAAAATTTGAGTCCTCCAAATCTGTTCCTCTTTTGAAGATTGTTTGGTTATTCTGGGTTCCTTGAATATCCATATGAATTTTATATCTAGCTCATCAATTTCTGAAAAAAAAAGGTGTGCTGGGAGTTTAACAGAGAATGCGTTGAATTTGTAGATCAGTTTGGGGAATATTGATATCTTAACAATATTAGGTTTCCTGACTGATGATTTTAGAATTTCTTTCAATTTATGAGAAGTTTCTTGAATTTCTCTCAATGATGTGTTGTAGTATTTATGGTGTAACTTTTGTACTTCTTTTGTTAAACACTGCTAAAGTATTTTATTTACTTTTATGCTATTGTAAGTGGAATTTTCTTATTTTCAGTTTGTGTTGTTCATGGCAAATTCATTGAAATATAATGGTTTTTGTATATTAACCACGTATGTCACAACATTTCATGATTTAAGGGTTTTTTTTAAATAAATTACTTCTATTTTCTAAATATAAGCTCATGTCTTCTGAGAATAGTGATAGTTTTATGTCTTTCTTTCCAATGTAGAGGCCTTTTGTATTATTTTCTTTCTTATTGCTCTGGCTAGAAACTGAAGTAAGTACAATGTTGAATAGAATTACTGTGGGAGGAAGTCTTTGTCTTGTCCTATCTTGTGGAGAAAACACTTAGTCTTTCAAATTTGGGCATGTTAGCCATTGGATTTTGATAGATGATTTTTACCAGCTTGCGGGAGTTCCTTTCCATTCATAGTTGTTCATATTTTTTATCAAGAAAGGGATGTGAACTTGTCAAATGCTCTTCTGTATCTACTGAGATAATCATGAGTCGCTTTGACACGTATTCTACTGATGTGATATATTTCATTCATTGATTTTTGGATGATAAACCAACTTTGCATTCCAAGCATAGATTCCACTGGGTCATGGTGTATAATTATTTTAGATATTGTGGGGCTTAGTTGGGTAGTATTTTGTTGAAGATTTTTGGTCTATATTGATAAGAGACATTGGCCTTTAGATTTCTTCTGATTTTTTTTTCTGTTTTGGGTTTTTTATTTTTGTGTGGTTTTAGGTTCTCTCTTTCTTTCTATCAGGGTAACACAGACCCTTTTAATGAATTAGAAATTATACTCTCATTTTTGTTTGTTAAAATTTGCAGAGAATTGGTATTAGCTCTTCTTTAAATGTTTAGTAAAATTCGTCAGCAAAGACATCTGGGCCTGGGATTTTTGTGAGAATTTGGTTTTATGATCTGCCTACTTGACCATCTTGTAGATGGATACTAGAAATCTACTCTCACTTGGGTGAAAGACAATAAAGAATCAAAATTGTTAGTCTTTTTGTCTATTTATTCATTAGTGCACTTAAATCAGTTATTAACTGTGCCTCCTCTGTAGGAAAACAGTTCTTTGAATTTTGTGCCAGTTTTTGTGTTTAATCTTAACTAATGGCTAAAGTTTTGGAACTGAAACTAAAAAAGTCTCTATGTCTGTGTGTGTCTGTAATTGATATGGTCTTGATTACCTAGTGAATAAAGACATTTTTATCTATCTTCAGAAATATATGTAAATTAATTATAACATCTTTTGTATTCAAAACAGCTCTGTTCCAATTGTTTTATAGTGCTCTGTAAGTCATAGTTAAATCTCCTATTCCCCAAACTCACCGAATACAAGGAAATAGAATTTCTAATATTTAAATACACAGGACTTTTGACCGAAAGTCCTTTTTACAGAAACTCTTGTGTCATTAACAACACGTTTACATAACTGAAGTAAAGTTTACATAACTGAAGTAAATATCACTTAGTTCTATACCTAGGAAGACTTGAAGATATTCTCAAATTAAAGAATCTTTTCTGCAGCAAGATGGAAAATAAAGGACCGCACTAAATATTTGGAACTACTGATGGGTGAAAGGATTGTGTTTTGGTACACATTTCTGATAGCTGTGTTGACAATTTCAGACCATACCAGTGGAACGCAGTCAATGTTGCTTTTACACTCTATTTTCAAGAGACAAGTAAGGAAATGCTGTCTTAGGTCTTCTTAATCTATCCCTACTCCTTGATGTAGTCGAGTACGCTTTTGCAAATGGAAATAAAACATTTTTAAGTGCTGTTTCATCCCCACACATCTCCCCCCCTCAATTCAGAAACCCATATAAATCCATTCAATTTTTGTAGCCCTGCAATTATCTGCACAGAGTCAATAAGAAATCGGTTCTGTCAAGATATAATTAGATAAATCCATTGTGCAATCAAGGCCATAGCTGTGCTTCCACATTTGTGGATAATTCTTATTTAAGCAGGGGCATAAAGCTATTAAGAAACAAAGGTTGGCTTTCTATGTGTGACAGTGCTTAGAGAGCCCTGCTGGGAAAACAGGCGTGGGACCTGATTTCCAGGACTGCCATCTCACAGTAAAGTTCAAGGTCACCTCCTGTCAGGCCAGGAACCTCAGCAGATCTGGGGAGTCTCCAGAAGAAAGAAATTCACCCACCTGTATATGTATTGCAGATAAAATTTACTGAGGGGAGTGTTATAGTTTGATTTCTTAGTCACAGTATAGCAAACAATAGAGGCTTTTAAAGATCCAATCTGATATTTCTTATGAAAACTTCTGTGTATAATTTAATTCTAAGGCCTTACTAGTTACTCAGTAGTATTGTGTCAGTAATGATTTGAAAAGTAAACCAAGTAGACATACCTGGTTATTCAAATTTTGCTGCACCCATGGAAATAATCAGACCAAACCTAATGAAACTTGTCATTCTGCGATGATAATAATCTATGTGAACCAGTTATGATTGCAAAGGGAGAGATTATAGGGAAAATTTGTTACAGATGTGGAAATGTAACAAGAAGCATACTGAATGTCTTTTCACTGAAGTGCTGGGCATTGTATAGTGTCACACTATCTAATATGATAGACATGAAATTAAGTAAAATTAAATATTCAGTTATTCAGTCACACTATCTTACTAGCCACGTATGGCTAATTGCCACTGTATTGGAGAGGCCAGATACAGAACATTCTCCTTATTACAGCAAGTTCTACTGGGCAGCATTGGTGCAGGAAATCCTTAGGGGATTTTCTGATTCAATAGGGATTTGTTAACTTTGATCATGTTTCTATTATCATTCCATTTCTATTACTCAGATGTGTTATGAATGTGCACCCTGATGGCTGGTATGCCACCAAGCTAATGCCACTTTTGAGATATCTCTGAACTAACCAGCGACCCTAATCCTATCTTGTGCCTATTAACGATGAAAAACTGCTTTCAGTGCTGAACTTCGGTTTAGGTTACGTTTTCTTGCATGTGTTCTTAACTCCTTCTAAAACATTCTAGGTGTCCTTCTTATCCCGCTGTTTGTACTAATTTCCACGCAATTTGTCCTGAAAGTCTTATCTGGCAATCCACCTTTGGTTGTCTCTGTTTCTATAACTCTTATGTCCAATATTTTAATTTAGTTATCTTTCACTTCTTTGCATCTCCAGCGTGACAGTATATATTTCATGAGGATTGAAATTCTGTAGTGTTCAATCATTGCCTAATTCAGTATCTGGCATCTAGTAAGTGTGTGGAAATCATTCTAAAAATAATTACAATTATACAATATAACTGTACAAATCTATCTGAGCAATTATAATGTTTAATTCATTTACTGAGTCTTCTATTTTTCCAGAAGAAAATGAGTTCCTCCGTGTCATCATCAATTTTGTTCCCGGTCCTGGTTCTGAACGTGCTGCAACATGCGTTCGGTGTGTATTTGGCGAATACATTAAGAATGGATGCATGCCATTGGCAACACTGTTGTTCTAGCTTAATGGTTAAAATCCAGATAGATGGAATATAAATATTGACTCCATAATTTAGTAATTGTGTCGGTTTGGAGAAACTATTTCCTTCCTTTACAACTAAGTCATCAAAAAATGATATAAATTAGTAAATTACTAATACGAGGACAAAAGAAGATGATGCATTAAATGCCTAAGGCAGTGCTTGGCACTTAACTAGTGCTCATTAGTTGCAAAATAGAATTAGAGAAGTCAAATATCTTAAAAACAACATTAAAACTAAAGGAAAAGAAAACAATAGTTAACATTCAATAACAGGAAAAATGTTCTTAATCTATGAACAGAAAACAACACCTCTTGATTATTTATGAACTCCCTGCTAATAAATTTGTATGACACTTGACTAATTGATTCTTCCCTACACAGGTTAAATGTCTCATTAGTACAGAAAACAATCTCATTAAAATTAATAACGTATGAGGTTTTAAAAATAGGTACCTCACTCTTAAATGGCAAGTCTTATTCAAAATCAGATTTTTTTTTCTTTGTATTCAATGTATTATTCTCATCCTGAAATTATCAGATGAATAAGACTGAAAGTATCCTCAACAAGATTTACAAATGAGGATGTCTATTTGCTCTCCAAAGATTTTTTGTTTGTTTGTTTTAGAAGAAAAGGTGCATGTTTAAATTTCAATGAGGTGAGGAAAATCTATGGCAATTTGGAGAACATCAACTCAACATTTTTCATTAATGAATTGAAAATAGTTTAGAATGAGCCCAATTGACAAAGACACGCTTTACCAATTAGTAGATGCATTACAGGTAGAAACGATTATTCAGCACAGTTGGGAATGTGGCCTGAAGCAAATGTTAGGATCATAGTTTAATATAGACCAATATGTGGTATGTAGTTCGAACACTTACATAATTGGCCTTGAGTATAACCATCCCTCCAAATCTAATCACATTTGAAAACTGTCCTAATGAATAGATGGGGGAATTAGAAAAATTAAAAATGGAAATGCACAGCCTATTTTAAAAACAACTGTCTTCATTCTTTATTATCCTCAAATTGACGCTTTGCAAGTTTTGACTATTAGGACTGCTTTTGGCTCTTAATTCAGGAATGAGACATTTATTTTAAGTTTAGAAAGTCGGTGATTACAAGTAATGTTATGCAGGTAACTCTTCTAACGCTCACAATGCAAGATAAATACACTTACTTGTAGGAGGCGTCGTGTTATAGACAGATACAAAATTTGGAAGGAGAAAGTCTGAAGCTTGAATTCGAGCTCCCAAATGTTCTAGGGGCTAGATCTTGGACGAAACTACGAATATTTATGAATTTACCCCGGCTATTAGTCTCGATTTCCTTGACATGAAATCGGCATGGTATTTTTAGTTTTGGTGAAAGATTCAAATACACGAACACATGAACAAATTCTAGTACCTAAAAATAATAGATATTTTCTTCTGTCACAAACACTAAATAATAAACAATGATTGTAGAGAATACAGTTAGATATGAGAGATCACATGGTATAAGTGTAAGACACATTGATGAGATCAATAAATGATTTAAGATGATATCCAGCAAAAGTCAGACAAAATGATTTTTAAGAGTCTGAAAAGGGTGCTTGGGTGGCTCAGTTGGTTAAGTGACTCTTGGTTTAGGCTCACGCTTTGTGAGTTTGAGCCCTACATCGGGCTCTACACTGACCGTCTGGAGCCTACTTGGGGGGCTCTCTTTCTCTCTCTTTGTCTCTGCCCCTCCCCTGCTTGTGCTCTCTGTCTCTCAAAATAAATAAATAAACTTAAAAAAAAAAGAGTCTGAAAAGTCTTATAACAGCATGAGGTTGGCTTTTTTTCTTTTATCCACTTTGGTAATTCTGGATTTTTAAACATTTTTTAAGACTGTTTAGTGCATTTACATTTATTATAAATAAGTATAGGTTAAAGTCCATCATTTTGATGTTTATTTTCTATTTTCCCCATCTATTTCTTGTTTCCTTTTTCTCCCCTTCTGGCTTCTTTTGGGCTCACTATGTTTTTTTCTTACGGTTACATCTCATTCCCATTATTGACTTTTAAGATACTTTTCTTTGTTTTAAATCATTAGTCATTTCTCTAAACAAGTTTACAACATGCATCTTTGACTTACAATAGTATCATGCCAGACAGTAAACAGTTTCAGAAACAATACAACAAACATGCACGCTTTAAAGCTAAAAACACAGGGTGGCAGGGGTGGGGGGCGGGTTAGAAATAAAAGTCTGGGAAAGATACACTATATGTATGCTTTTTATATTTACCCTGAAGCTCATGTTCACTAATTCCAATATGTGGGCTATCCACCCATCTGCCTCTGCTGCTTGTGATTCTCTTGATGAAGAGTCAAACTCTCTTGCTTATTTTTATGTTTCATATTTTTTAAATTATATTTTGGGCATTGGTTATAAAGGCAGAGTAGAGTTTTAAGTATATATTATTTATCCCCTGTCAGAAGGCTGTAATAGGGATCAGAGGCAATCATTTCGCTCATTTAGCTAGGTCTGACTGTTGTACCTCAAGTGAGATTTAGTTTATCCTGACTTCAACTATTTTGAAGACGGGCCTAGGACTTTGCCTCTGCTGAGTGCCAGCCATCCAGAGATTCCTTTTGTGTTATAGCATGCCACCAATTTCCAATTAATAGCTTACTGCTCGGTTTTACAACCCAGATTGAACTTTCTCTCTTTCTTATTGCCTTGTCCCCAGGCATAAGCAGGACTCATCTGGAACAGGAGGGCATCCTGTCTGTTCACATGGAGCTACCAATGTTTATGAAAAAAATCAGTGGTTCCTTGTACGCCACCTATGGGGCCATCATTCCCTCACCCATCAGCCCTCCAGCAATGACCTCCACCAAAGACGCTCTTCTACGAGGAAGAGCTCATTTTTCTGAGAATTTAGCCTACTTAGCTTTGTATTTTTAACCAACTGTTACTTTACGGTGGATGTATCACTTTTTTTTTTCTTTTTAGGATACTTTCTGAGGGGCAGAGAGAGAGGAGAGAATCCCAAAAAGGCTCCACACCCAGAGCAGAGAGCACACGGGCTTGATCCCAGGAACCATGAAATCATGACCCGAGCTGAAATCAAGAGTTGGTTGCTTATCCGACGGAGCCACCGAGGTGCCCCTGGAAGTGTCGTTTTTAAATTTTCTGAGTCTCAAACAGTATAGTCCTCCCATTTCACTTTTTAAAATATCTAAAATTTGAAAAAAAAGCATAAATTTTATAATATTGAAATATTCTCATCTTATAAGAATACTTTGGTAAAATTAGTGTCTTCCCATAGTTTAAAATTGTATGATTATAAAAGATCTCTAAGGAAATTCTGCAGATCTCAGTTTTCACCTCCTGGTCACCCTAGATACTCAGTCCTCTTCCCCAGAAGGAACCACTTTCTGATTTTTCAGTTGATTTTATGAACCATGCTTTTGTAGTCATGTCTAAGAAATCTTTACCTAAAGGAAGGTCAAACAAGATCTCATATGTTTTATTTGAGTACGTTTTAGTGCTTTTATTTTAATTTCAGGTCTGTGATCCTTTAGAGTTAATTTTGTGTATGGTGTGAGGTAAGGACCTAATTTTTTTGTTTGTTTGTTTGTTTTTGTACCTGGTTATCTCATTGTCCCCAAACCATTTGTTGTAAATATTAACCTTTCCCCTATTGAATTGTCTTGACAATATTGCTTATGAATTGATTATTTTTACAAATTGATCTTATATTCTTTAACTTCCTAAACCAGCTTATTAGTTCCAATATTTTTTTTTTAATTTGTGCAGAGTTACTACTGTTTTCTATATACAAGTTCACGTTTTCTGAAAATAGAATTTTTCTTTTTTTAAAGTTTTTTATTTGAGAGCAAGAAAGAGAGAGAGGGAGCAAGCAGAGGAGAGACAGAGAGAGAGGTAGAGAGAGAACCTCAAGCAGGCTCTGCCCTGCCAGCACAGAGCTGTGAGTTCATGCTCTGAGCCAAAACTAAGAGTTGGACATTTAACCAACTGAGCCACCCAGGTGCCCCTAGAATTTTACTTTAACTTTTCTTTTTAATTGGTATACCTTTAAATCTGTGTTCTTAATTGCACTTCCGTACAATTTGAATAGGAATAATGACAACAAATGTCATTCATTATGGCTTTAATTTTAGAGGAAGATTATTATTTTGGCCATTTGCTATGATATTAACCTGTGGGATTTTCTTTTGCTTGCTTGCTTGCTTTTTTTTTTTTTTTTTTTTTTTTTTGCAGGCGCTCTTTAATAGGTTAAGGATGTTCCCTCGCATTTCCAGCTTTTATGTGTTTTTATAAGTGATAGGTATTGGCTTTTGTCAAATGATATTTCTGGATCTATCAACATAATCATTTGGTTTGGGCCAGTATTTTACTAACATTGGGCATATGGTCTGTCCTAAAGAGTATCCTATATGACCTTAAAAATAATATATTTTCAGTTTGGAGTTGTATATTTTATAAATATCGATAAGGCAAAGTTGGTTGGTATTGTTTTTCAACTCTAGTATCTTCACTGATTTTGCTCCTGCTTGTTGTATCAATTACCATTAGCAGAGTGCTGAAGTCTCTAAGATCAATGGTGGACTTTTTCTTTGTCTTTTACTTGTCTCAATTTTCACATCAGCTATTTGGGGATTCCATTGTTAGGTGCATAAGCATTTGTAATTTTTATATCTACTTGATATATTGAATCTTTTAACATCATGAAATCATACTATTTGACTAGTGGCATATCTCATCTGAAAGTATATTTTGTCTGAAATAAATACAGTTATCGTAGTTTTTAATACTTAATATGTGGTTACTATGGTGTTTTTTTTTTCTATCTCTTTTTACAGGTCTATGTCTTTGAATTTAAGTGTGTCTCTTATAGAGAAGCTAACTGTATCCTGCTTTTTAATTTAGCCTAATAAATTCCATCCTTCAAATGGAATTATTCCTTTCACATTTAATGGCATTACTGATATTGTTGTATTTAAATCTGCCATTTGATTTTTTGTTTTCTATATTTCTCATATTTTTTGTCTTGATTTTTTTAAGTGCTAACTTTTCATTAAAATATGTTTTTAGTGGGGTGCCTGGGTGGCTCAGTTGGTTAAGCGTCCGACTTCAGCTCAGGTAACGATCTCACGGTCGGTGAGTTCAAGCCCCGCGTGGGGCTCTGAGCTGATGGCTCAGAGCCTGGAGCCTGCTTCCCATTCTGTGTCTCCCTCTCTCTCTGCCCCGCCCCCATTCATGCTCTCTCTCTGTCTCAAAAATAAATAAACGTTGCGGCACCTGGGTGGCTCAGTCAGTTAAGCGACTGACTTCGGCTGGGGTCATGATCTTGCAGTTCATGAGTTCAAGCCCCACGTCAGGCTCTGTGCTGACAGCTCGGAGCCTGGAGCCTGCTTCCGATTCTGTGTCTCCCTCTCTCTCTGCCCCTCCCCCACTCACACTCTGTCTCTCTCTCCCTGTCTCTCAAATATAAAACATTTAAAAAAAATAAATAAATAAACGTTAAAAAAATTTAAAAAGAGCTTTTTAAAAAATATGTTTTTAGTGTACTATTTAAATTCCTTTAACTCATCTCAATACACTTTGGGTTCATATTGACTTAATTCCAGCCAAATACCACATATAGCAGCTCTGTTCCAATATGGCTTCATTCTCTACCCTTTTGTGCTTTATCATCTGTATTACTTCTCTCTGTGTCTCTCTTTCTTACATCTATGTTGTTTTATGCATTTTTTTTTATTTTTAAAGAAATTAATAGAAGAAAAAATAACATATTTATGAAGTCATTCACATAATTATTTCTACTGTTCTTTAGTTCTTTCCATGGATTTAAATTATTCTCAGGTATTATTTTGTTTAAAATTGAAGGACTTTAATTGCTTTTTGTATTTCTTTTTTTTTAATTATACTTTTTAAATTTTTTTTGTTTTTTGTTTTTTTTGAGACAGACAGAGACAGAATGCGAGTGGGCTAGGAGCAGAGAGAGAGGGAGACACAGAATCCGAAGTAGGCTCCAGGCTCTGAGCCGACAGCACAGAGCCTGATGCGGGGCTCAAACTCATGAGCTGTGAGATCATGACTGGAGCTGACGTCGGACGCTCAACCAACTGAGCCACCCAGGAGCCCCAAGCTTTTTGTATTTCTTATAAGGAAGTTATCCTAATAATGAATTATTAGTTTTTGTCTATATGCACATGTCCTTTTTCACCTTTGCTTTTGAAAGGCATCTTCAATGAACATCGAATTCTTTGTAGATGGCTTCTTCTATTTTTTTTTTTTTTCTTTTTTGTTTTAGGGTTTTGGATGTGTTATTTTACTGTCTACTGGCATCCAATACTTCTGGTAAAAAGTATGTAGGTAAATGTATTGTTCTCATGTACTGAGGGTTCTTTTATTTTTCCTATTTGTTCTTCTTTTCTGTTTCCAAATTTTCTCTTTGGATTTCAGTAATTTATATGTCTAAATGTTGATCTCTTAGTATTTATCTTATTTGAGGTGCTTTTTGTTTTTGTTTTTAGCTTCTTCAGTCTAAGAATTGGAAGGTTTTCATCAAATCTAAGAAGTTTTTTTACCATTTTTTTTTCAAATACGTTTTCATTCTTTTCTCTCCTCTCCAATCAATACTTCTATTGCACGTATATGGTTCCTTTGCCATTTTTCCATTGGTCTTTCATGTTCCGCTAATTTTTCTGCAATCTTTTTTTTTCTCTTCTCTGTTCTTCATGTTGAATAAGTTTTATTGTTTTATTTTTAAATTCAGTACTGCCTTTTTTTTGCCATTTCAAATCTTCTGGTAGAAAGTGCCTTTCTGAAATTTTAGTAATTTTATTTTAGTTTTCATGATTTTCTTTTTTTTAAGTTTATTTATTTAGTTTGAGAGAGAGAGAGAGAGAGAGAGGCAGGGAGGGACAGAAGAGGGAGAGACAGAATCCCAAGCAGGCTTCACACAGTCAGTTCAGACCACAACATGGGCTCGAACTCACAAACCATAAGATCCATGACCTGAGCCAAGATTAAGAGCTGGACGTTTAACTGACTGAGTTGCCAAACACCCCAAGTTTTCATGGTTTTCCATTTTAGAAATTTTGTTTTGTACTTTTTACAACTTATAATGTTCTATGAATATTTTTCTCTTATTTAAATTTTGGATTTAATTTTTCCTTACACCTTCAGTTAGAGTTTTCTTTAATCCTTTGAATATATTAATACTAACTATTTTGCAGGATATTTTTCTGCTAAATCCAAAATCTGGTCCATTTAGAGTGAGCTTACATTCACTTTTTATTTCTTGAGTATGGATCACTTTTTCACATATTTACAGATCTATTTTTGGCCGGGAACTGGGACTTTTAGCATAGTTAGTCTAGCAATTTAGGTTCTACTTTTTCTTCTGCGAGTATACTTTTTTTTTTTTTTTTTTTTTTCCATATTGTGTCTGGACTAAAACTCTGGAATCTTTTTCCCTCATGCTGTGTAACTGCCATGTGCTTCTTTATGCTGTTGTTTGTTGTATTTTGTTCTGTCTTTCTCCTAGGGGGTTGTCCACATGCCTAGGGAGTTTGCAAGGCTTCAACCCTCTCTCAGTTCTTTTTGATGTGAGTTGAGATGTCTACTTAACTTGCAGCCAATTCTCCAATATAGCTTGGCTCTAACTTTATGTCAGGTTTGAACGTTTCCCCTGTGCGAATGCATCCTTTCCAATTAGACAGGTATGTATGGAGACTTTCTCTAATCCTTTGAAGATGTTCTCATTTGTAAGATCTCCCCACTGAATTTCTGGCTGTCTGCTACTTACCTCTACCAGGACCTCCATCTCAAGCTCACATTGTGTTTCCCAGTTCTTACCATATTTGGTTCTATTATTAATAATGCTGCTGGGGGTAATTTTTTCCCTTTGTGGTAAGTCCACTCAGCCGCCTCTACCAACAAGGCTGCTGATTTTTATGGCTTTCTCCACTCTGGTAAAGACTATCATTTTCACCTATTTGGTCAGGGAGTGGGAAGACGGCAGGCTCACACAAGGAGGCTGAAGATACCTGAGGTTCTTAACCAAACTTGGGGACTTTTTCGTTAACAAATATGCCTGAATTCATTGTTTTCTAAAGTACTAAAATGTGTGTGTGTGTGTGTGTTTACAATTTTCCCAAATGTTATACTTTTGAGAAGAGAATGTTGACCTCTTTACTTCTCCTAAATGAATTCCCTCATTGTTTTTGCAAACATTTACTTATTGCATTTGTGTGTCAGATCCCAGTCCCATAGGGATTTGGGAGCCCATGTTGCTATTTTCTTGAAGTCTCAGATACGTAGGATATAGTTGTGCAGTTGGAATAAGTAGTGTGCCTTTCATATGACAATGGAAACATTTATTTCTCGATCTGAGTAAACTTTTGCTCTCTGGTAAGATACTATAAAATTTTACTTACAATGAAAATATGTCAAATGTATAAAATAATCTATGAATAAATTTTCATTCTTTAATGGGTTTTAAAGATGATATTAATAACTTAATTATTAATTAATAACTTTATAATTAATATTAATAATAGAATAATTAATTCTTCATCTGAATATTTTACAAATAAGTAAACTAAAACCTATAGTGATAGATCCAAATTTTCTGGTGCATACAGATAACTAAGTGAGCTGTCATAAGTTTCCATGATTCCTAAATTTCCTTTCAGTCTTTTTATTTGTCTAAAGTGAAAATATTTAATTTTCTTCTTAAACATTTACAATAAGGACAATAAATCAGTTATTTAATAAAGAATGCCTGAATACTATAACTATTTACATGTTTTGAGAAATTCTACTAAATTCTGATTTGTAAGAAGTACAATAGTAAAATATTAGCATATGCTAGAGAAAATGTCTTCCTTGTTTCTTTCTTCCTTCCTTATTTTTAAAAAAAATATTTTTTCCGGGTCAAATAATGTTAACATTGAATATTTATTTAAATTTAAAAAATTGAATGAGGGGCACCTGGGCGGCTCAATCAATTAAACATCCGACTCTTGATTTTGGCTCAGATCATGATCTCACGGTTCATGGGATTGAGCCCTGAATCTGGCCGTGTGCCGACAGCACAGAGCCTGCTGGAGATTCTTTCTCTCCCTCGCTCTCTGCCCCTTCCCTGCTCCCTCTCTTTCTCAAAATAAATAAATCAACAAGAAAATCTTTAAAAAAATTGAATGGATCAAAACAAAGCAATACTAGGTTCAAAGTTGGTATCTATAGCAAAGTAATACTTTTTGATGAGTATTTCTGAGTTTAAGTAAATATGTGTGTCTCTGTGTATAGCCATTTATCATTAAAATGCACTTTAATAATTTAAGAATTATTGCTAATAATGTTTATATTTTGTTGACCTTACATATAGGTATCTTTGATACATTTACAACACCTTAACAAATCAACAAACTTGTTCATATCCACAATGGGGAATGAAGATATTTAGTCAATTTGGGTTATGGAACTTTTGTGGATATACATGCCCAGATTCACTTCAAATTACATAGGCCCTGTCTGACTCCAGTGTGAATATTTTCAGAATTACTTAAATGTCACCTTAAAAGCAAAATATCTGGTAACTGTCATGTGAACGGAGTCACCATGGAAACATTAACATTTATGTTGTTCAGTAGAAATGTCTAAATTGTGGCCTGGCAACTTGTGAAAAAGATTTCAGAGTGACAAAACGTATGTTTCTTTATACGTGAGGGAATCTAGGTTTGTTTTGCTATAGTATAAGAAAGAAATGATAAAATATACCATAAAGTATGGTAGGAACTACTTTGTATCCGAGTATTTTTGGATCTTATATCTAAATTACAATTAAAATTCAAAATTCCCTAGCACTGTGATCGGTGGAGGGTTCTTCACTTACACTTTTATATAAATCCACACTTGAATGATTGTAAAAAGGGCATATAATTAGAAAAGCACACATCCAGCTTTCAATCTTAATTGAGATTTACACTAACTACCCAGACATTTTAATTACAGTGCCATCATTTACTTACTTGAATCAGGTAATTGTAACTATCAAGAATTTTAACCAATCAAAAATTATTTTATTATTTTATATAAGTCTTAAATTGTTAAGAATATCTCAGTTTTCTCAAAGGACCCCTCATCATTTTGTGTATATTATACAAAGTAGCATAACAATGAGGAACATACTGGAATGGTTTTATTCAACCCCCATGCTTTATAGAGGGCTAAAAAAAATAAAACTATATTTCATTAATGCCCTTGCCGATAAGGTTTTGGATATGAATTATTGTCTACCAATTAGACTCATTTAGAGATTTAGAAGGCAGAAGAGGAACGATGATCATTCTCTGATTGTTCATAGTTGTCACTGTCTCCCAAATTCATGGATTTTCATCAGCAGTTTCTAATGTTCATTCTAGATAAGGTTCATATCCTGGTTTTTATGAAATAGTATCTATAGAGATAACATCTTCAAATAAGTCATGAAGCTAAGGATTGTAACTTTGAATGAACCTTCTCTAGTCTATCCGTGTTAGGAGGCTACATTGGCATAAGATCTGAGAAATAGGTTCCTGTAATTCCGGGAATAATTCTAAGGTACATGGGCTAGAACATGATTTTCCAACTTTCAACAGTTTTATAAGCTCTATACCCTCTTTATTAAATTTATTTCTGATTGAGTCACTTATAAGACTTTTTACATCCTCTTCCAAATTCAGATTAACGCTAACTATCTGTAAAATATTAATTTAACTATACCTTAATGAAAATGCAAAATATAAAAACAAAACTATCTTTAGAGTTGATAGTTTGACGATAATATTGGTATAAAAAATTAGTATGCTTCTATCTTGGAAAATGTGTTTTTATCTAAACTCTTTATGTAAAGATAAATTTCAGTGGCCTGTATTTCCTGGTAAAAATGTTTCATACTGCAGATATAGGCATTTTCACACGCTTACCACCAGGAAGAAATCTTTACAGTTGAAACACAGCAAGTGAGTAGCCTTTTGAATTGCACTTACAGTGTCTCCAGAGGAGAACATTATACAACAAACACATTTTAACTGTCCCTGCATTACTTATATCATGATGTTTAGGAAAATAAAAATTCAACCTTTTAATTCTAAATGCCTGTCTACTCATCTATGATCGATCCTTTTTGTCACACAGCGACTGTATAAAAGCATATTCATTTGTAAATAAGTATGTAATCTAAATAATATATTGATTTTGAAAATTATATTTAAGAAAGATGTAAGCTTTAATAGAAAAAAAAAGTACAATAATTTTCCATCCTTTAGATGATCATCTATACACTGTGGATGTAGAATTTTGTTTTCTAGAATTATCCTACATTCAGGTCTCCATACTTTCAAGGGCATCCATGTTTTCTTCTTTATTCATATATCAGGTATTAAAGAAATGACTGTTTAAGTTACCTTTCTTCTCAACGCTATGCTTAACCAGGACTGCAATGATGATGTTCACAATTTTTCTATGATAGAATCTTTTCTGTTTCTTGTTAATGTATCTTACTGCCCAGTAAAATGACTGCCATCCTTTGAATAACTTCTGAGGTTTCCTCCATTTCCTGCCTCAAACTATATACTATTAGAATTTTAGGTTTGCATTTCTTTACAGATTGTGTCTACTGCTTAATTTCTGCAGGCCTTCCCAAATAGGACACCGACAACAAATACTGGGGTTTGTTCTTTAAGACCAAATGCACCATTTTAGTTTTCTACTTAGTGTATGTCAATAAAATTGAATAGTAGAATTTTCTTGCCAAAAAAGGAAATAAAGAGTGGCACTGTGGATTAGAAGAGCATGGGTAGGGCATGGGATACATGATGGACTTTATCTTTTGAGCAGTAACATCAGTACACCTGGCATCTCTCGTGTTCTAGCGTGAATTCGTTTAACAATGCAGCTTCCTTTTAAAAAGTGAACTGACATATTGTGTTTCCTTAGAAATTTTGAACATTAGACAAGTGGGTAATATATTTTGAAAAATTCTGGCGATGCTCTTAGGTTAATCGTTTGCAACTACCTTCAGACTTAAGCAAAATACAATAAAGTTCCAGTATCTCACTAATAGGAGTCATAACATAGCATATATATTACTAATTATGTGAATTTTTTGTGTACCATTTGTAAAAATGGCTTATTTTTGTCATTCATTATGAAATTAATATAGGCATGGATATATGGATGACTATATCTGAAAGGGCGGGCCTACGGCAGCCGACTCCATCTTGCTCTGTGTCCTTCACCTTGACCACACCTCCTCCCCTTGAGTAACCACCCCCCCCTCACCTGCCTAACAGGACTCGGACCCTTCCCCAGCCAATCGGCTGAGGCCATAGCCTTTACCTCACCAACTGCCCCTAGACCCCAATAAAACCTTTGTCCCTTTGAAACTCGCTCTCTTTCCCTGGTATCTCACCGCTGCATCGGTGCAGGTAGGGGATTGAGCTCGAGCTAGCTTAAATAAAGGCTCTTTTGCTTTTACATCGGACTCGGCTCCCTGGCGGTATTTGGGGATCACGAATTCTGGGCATAACATTTGGGGGCTCAGCCCGGGATCCCCAAGACCCCCGAGGGACCCCCGACCCGGAGAGCCTGACTGGCCACGGTTAGTGTCTGTCTGTTTGGTCTGTCTTTTCTGTGTGAGCTCACTTCTGGAATTCTGGTAGTGCCCGACGCGGTCTAAGTGGACGCACTGGAGGACCACGGGCCGGGAGTTTCGGAAGACGTTCCGATCCTCCCTTCTGGAGGGACGTGGGATCCCCTCAAAGGTCTGAGACGAGGCGGGTCGCTCCCGCTGGTCGGCGTGAGGCCGTCGTCTTTGGAGGGACGTGGAATCCCCTCATCGGTTTTGGAGGGACGTGGAATCCCCTCGAAGGTCTAAGCTAGCTTTCAGTTTTGCTTCCATGGAGTTGGAAGACTTTCTAGGGGCCCTCTGTTTGTCTGTTTTTGTGTTTCTCTGTTTTGTTCTGTGGACTTACTGGACGGACGTTATGGGACAGACTCAGACTACCCCTCTACCCACTCTCTTGGCTTAAGCCCTTCCTAGCCCCGCTCCCTCCGGAGCCAAACCCATTCTTGCTTTGCAGGGGACAAAGAAGAAAAAAAGTCTTACCCAGCCTTCAGCACCCCTCTACCCTGTCCTACAGGGGGGTACTGAAGAAGAATTAATTTTTCCTCCCCCGTATAACCCCCCTAGGATGCTGGAAGAACACCATCCTCCCCCTCGGGGGGAGGCAGACGCTGTTCCGAGAGCGGGAGGCGGAAACGCTCCAGTGGGAAGCCCGCCCTTCACCAGACAAAGGGCTCAGAGGGAGCAACCCGCCTCCGCCGCCGACTCCACTATTCTGCCCCCGCGAGTCACCGGACCCCCAGACGCGGAGGGGAACCAGCCCCATCGCTATTGGCCTTTCGCCACCAGTGACCTCTACAATTGGAAAGCTCAGAATCCTAAGTTTTCCAAGAAACCGGCAGGGCTTATTGACTTATTAGACTCTGTTCTTTTTACCCATCAGCCCACGTGGGACGATTGCCAGCAGCTTTTGCAGGTCCTGTTCACGACTGAAGAAAGAGAAAGAATCCTCAATGAGGCCCAAAACTAGTTCCGGGCGCAGAAGGGAATCCCACCACCAACCAGGGTCAGATACATGCCTCCTTCCCCTTAACTCGGCCCCAGTGGGATTTCAACACGGCAGAAGGTAAGGAGAGGCTCCGGGTCTACCGCCAGACTCTAATGGGGGGTCTCCGAATGGCTGCTAGAAAGCCAACCAATTTGGCCAAGGTAGGAAATGTACAACAGGGAAAAGATGAATCTCCGGCTGCCTTTTTAGAACGGATCATGGAGGCATTCCGTACCTATACCCCCATGGATCCAGAGGCTCCGGAAAGCAAGGCAGCTGTTATCATGGCCTTTGTAAACCAATCGGCCATAGACATTAGGAGAAAATTACAGAAAATAGATAGACTAGGAGAAAAAAGTCTGCAGGACTTACTGGTGGTAGCCGAAAAGGTATATAATAACCGGGAGCCTCCTGAGGACAAGCAGACTCGCGCCATGGCGGCTGCCAGCAGTAAGCAGTAAGTAAGTAAGTAAGGCTCGAGACCTGGCCAGAATACTACTAGCTACCACTGCTGACTTCCCCGAGGAACGAGACCACCATCTCCGGCAGCTGGCAGATGACACAAGAAAAGGTAAAGGAACCACCAAGGGGGGAAGCAGAGGCTGCAGAAGGATCAGTGCGCATACTGCAAGCAGATAGGGTATTGGGCCCGAGATTGTCCAAAAAGGGCCGGCGGGAAGGGAAGCAAGACTGATCGAGTAAAAGTCCTAGAGCTAGATGAACTAAGTGATTAGGGGAGTCGGGGTTCGGACCCTCTCCCCGAACCCAGGGTAACTGTTAAAGTGGAGGGGACCCCTGTTGACTTCCTTGTCGACACCGGAGCACAACATTCGGTCCTCTGCACCCCACAAGGAAAACTAGCTAGCAAGAAGTCCTGGATACAAGGGGCAACTGGTATGAGCCAGTATTCATGGATTACCCGAAGAACAGTAGATTTGGGAACGGGCCGGGTATCCCACTCCTTTATGGTAATACCAGAATGCCCCTACCCGCTGTTAGGACGGGACTTACTGACCAAGATTGGAGCTCAGATAACTTTCAGACAAGGGCGGCCTCAGGTCACCGATGGCAAGGGCCACCCCATCCAGGTCCTGACCATGAAACTGGAGGATGAATACCTCCTCCACCAGGAGGCGCTCCCGAGAGAGAATAATATAGACAGATGGCTACAAGAATTCCCCTCGGTTTGGGCAGAGACGGGGGGGATGGGACTAGCCGCTCACAGGACACCAGTCCTGGTAGAGCTCAAGCCAGGAGAGAGTCCGGTAAGGATCAAACAATACCCCATGTCTCAGGAGGCCTGGAAGGGGATCCAGCCACACATCCAGAGACTACGAAGCCTAGGGGTACTAGTTCCTTGCCAGTCTGCCTGGAACACCCCCTTACTGCCGGTCAAAAAGCCTCACACAAATGACTACCAACCGGTACAAGACCTCCGGAAAGTAAATAAGAGGGTCGCGGACATACACCCAACTGTTCCCAACCCATATACTCTCTTGAGCTCTTTGGCGCCCTCCAAGGTCTGGTATACTGTACTAGATTTAAAGGACGCCTTCTTCAGTCTGCCGCTGGCACCCCAGAGCCAGCCCTTGTTCGCCTTTGAGTGGCATGATCCGGAGGAGGGCTACAGTGGGCAACTCACCTGGACACGGCTACCTCAGGGATTCAAAAATTCGCCCACCATCTTCGACGAGGCACTACACGAGGACCTGGGTGCTCCACTACATGACTGTGCGGGAATCCTGGAACAAGTACATGGATTCCGGACGGACCTGACCGACCGGCCCCTCCCCGATGCCGAGGCTACTTGGTTCACTGATGGCAGCAGCTTTGTGCGGGACGGACACAGGTATGCGGGTGCAGCGGTGGTCACCAAAACGGACACCGTACGGGCGGAGGCTCTACCCTCCGGAACGTCAGCCCAGCGAGCGGAGCTCATAGCCCTCACCAAGGCGCTGATGCTGGGAGCTGGAAAACGGCTTAACATCTACACAGACAGCCGTTATGCATTTGCCACAGCTCATATTCATGGGGCAATTTATCAGGAGAGGGGGTTACTGATGGCAGAAGGACGGACTATAAAAAATAAGCAGGAGATACTTAACCTGCTTACAGCCTTATGGCTTCCTGCCAAGCTAGCCATTATCCACTGCCAAGGGCACCAAAAAGCTGATAACCCAGTAGCTAGAGGTAATCAAAAGGCTGACCAGGCAGCCAAGGCAGTAGCCCTTACTCCAGTCCCCACCATGACCATACAACTACCGGACCCAGGAGACCCAGTTTTACCAGCCCAGCCCAAATACTCCCAGGAGGAGTGACAGCGGATCAAGAAACTCCCCATGGCCCAGGAGATAAAGGGATGGTGGTATACACCTAACAAGGAGCTCGTGCTGCCAGACCAGCTCGGAGTCTCAATATTAGAGCACACGCATTGGTCTACTCACATGGGGGCCCGAAAATTAAAAGACTTAATCCGACATGCCGGAATCAAGACTCACCAACAGGGCACCAAAATAGAGCAAGTTGTATCTGCCTGCAAGACCTGCCAACTCACCAACGCGAGAGCCACATCAAAAAAAAACGAACCAGGCTCAGAGGCATCAGACCGGGAGCCCAATGGGAAGTCGACTTCACTGAAGTCAAACCAGGAAAGTATGGTTTTAAATATCTTTTAGTATTTACAGACACCTTCTCTGGCTGGGTGGAGGCATACCCAACCAAGCATGAAATGGCTCAGACGGTGGCTAAGAAGCTACTAGAAGACATCTTACCCAGGTATGGTTTTCCTGCCATGGTAGGATCAGACAATGGACCAGCTTTTATCTCGCAGGTAACACAGGCAGTAGCCAAGGCGGTGGGGGCAAACTGGAAATTACATTGTGCTTATAGGCCCCAGAGCTCAGGACAGGTAGAAAGAATGAATAGAACCCTAAAAGAGACCCTTACCAAATTAACCATGGAGACTGGCGGGGACTGGGTGACTCTCCTACCGTATGCCCTTTACCGGGTTAGAAACACTCCTTACACTCTGGGTTTTACTCCCTACGAGATCATGTTTGGCAGGCCACCCCCTGTTATTCCCAGCCTTCGAGCTGAACTTATTGCTGAGTTTAAAGATCAAGAACTTTTTCTTTCCTTGAGAGGGCTCCAGAGGGTGCACGAGGACATTTGGCTGTGCCTCCGTGCCATCTACGAGGCTGGCCCGACCCCGACACCTCATCAGTACAGGCCGGGAGACGGTCTACGTCAAGACGCACCACCGAGAGACCCTCGAGCCGCGCTGGAAGGGACCCTACATCGTGGTGTTGACAACCCCCACCGCTCTCAAGGTAGAGCGGGTCCCACGACCTGGGTCCATCACACCCACGTTCGGCCAGCGGACCCCTCCTCGATCCGGAAGGACTTCGTCACGCGATGGGCCATCAGTCGGGACCAACACAACCCACTCGAGCTCAAGCTACAGCGCATTCGACCCACCTAATATTGGTAACTCTGTTAACTCTGCTTGTCATTGCTCATGCTGCTGGGAGTCCCCACTCCCCCCAAAACATCACCTGGCAGATCATAGACACCAGCTTGGGGACAATACTTAATCAGACGTCCCAGAGCCACCCCAGGAACACTTGGTTCCCAAAACTTTGCGTAAACCTCCAAACTCTGTTCCCCTTGTCACCATAAATGCAGCCGGTCCCATGATTGGGTCCCTAAGCTACATGACAAGGGGGGAATGAAAGGGCGGGCCTACGCCGGCCGACTCCATCTTGTTCTGTGTCCTTCACCTTGACCACACTTCCTCCCCTTGAGTAACCGCCCCCCTCACCTGCCTAACAGGACTCGGACCCTTCCCCAGCCAATCGGCTGAGGCCATAGCCATTACCTCACCAACTGCCCCTAGACCCCAATAAAACCTTTGTCCTTTTGAAACTCGCTCTCTCTCCCCGGTATCTCACTGCTGCGTCGGTGCAGGTAGGGGATTGAGCTCGAGCTAGCTTGAATAAAGGCTCTTTTGCTTTTACATCGGACTCGGCTCCCTGGCGGTATTTGGGGATCACGAATTCTGGGCATAACATATCTATATACTATATAATATTTATTTCCTATAACCCCTAAAAAATACGAGAGTAGAATTTTTATCTTATTTAGCATACTTTATGCAAAGTTCATTGTAGCATCATCCCATACATACATGATGTATAAGTAAATGGTAGATGTTGATACCTTCTATGGACAAGACATTTTTCTAAATTCTGTGTATGTAATATGAGCAAAATAGGTAGTCCCTGGTCCCACATACACACACAAAAAAGTTGAATCGACTAAGGGTAGACTTTCTATTAAGATAGAAATCCTCTTTTTTTTTGTAATTTCCCCATAAATTGTAAAGTACAAAATTGTATTTGATATTGATGCTACTGAGAAAAAAATGGAGCAAAGTGGATCAAACAAACAAACAAAAATTCAATATATTGGACAAGAGGCAAAGACAGAGTAATCCCTCAGAAAAGGAAACTAACATGGTGAGTCTACTATTATTTGACCCAACAGCCTTGACAGAGTTTCTAAACTAGGGAAAGAAAGTAGCACGGACTGAGTTGGGGAGAACAAGCGGCTAGACTGAGAAGAAAAGTCAGCTAGCATTCATAAAACAAAATATTAGATGGGAGAAAACTGCCTGTCCTTCTGATCCACCAGCTATAGGTCCTACAGGCAGAACTTTCCAGTGACCCACTCCTTGGGTTTGATTAGTTTGCTAGAGCAGCTCACAGAACTCAGAGAAACAGTTTACTCACCAGAGTACAAGTTTATTATGAAAGGATATAACTCAGCAACAGCCAGATGGAAGAGATATATAGGGAAAGGTGTGGTGAAAGGGTGTAAAGCTTTCATGCTTTCTCCCAACAAAGTCTCCATACTTTCTACAACCTGGGAGTTCTCCAAATCCTGCGCTTTGGGGATTTTGGTGGAAGGTTCATGACATGGGAGCGGTTGATTAAATTATTGGCCAGTGGCAACTCATTCGACCAGCAGCCCTTCTCCCATCCCTGGAGGTAGGGGGGGTGGGACTATAAATTTCAACCCTCTGATTACATGGTTGGTTCCCCTGATGACCAGTCCTCAGATGGTCCAAAGCCATCTCATTAACTTAACAAAAAGATACGTTTGCTGGTCTCATCTCTTAGAAATTTCTAGTGTTTTAGGAGCTCTGTGCCAGAAATGGGAAGGAGGACCAAATACATATTCCTTATTAGAAATTATAGTATCACAAGAAAGTTGTCTTAGTCCGTTTCAGTTGGCTATAACAAAAATACCACAAACTGGGGAGCTTATAAACAATATACATATATTTGTCACAGTGCTGGAGGCTGGCAAATCCAAGAACAAGGTGCTGGGCAGATCAGGTGTCTGGTAAAAGCTCGCTTCCTACTTCCCAGACAGCAGTCACTTTGCTCTAACCTCACATGATGGAAGGGTCCAGGGATCTCTCTGGGGTCTCTTTTATAGTCCCATTCATTAAGGTTCCATTCTCATGACTGAATGAACTCCCAAAGCCCCACCTCCAAATACCATCACTACGGAGATTAGGTTTCAACGATGAATTTTTGAGGGCACACAAATATTCAGTCTGTAGCAGAGGTCTACAAATAGTCATTCATGTATAGACAACTGATTTTTGAAACATAATTGAAGGTGATTTAGTGAAGAAAGAACAGTCTTTCCAACAAGAATTGCCAGAACAAAGATATATTCATATACAAAAAATAAACTTGTATCCATACCTTGTGCCGTACGTAAAAATTAACTAAAAATGTATTCTAGGCCTAAACTGAAACAAGGCTAAACAAAATAAAACTTTCAGAAGTAGGCATAAGAGATAATTTTTGTGACCTTGGGTTAGACAAATAATTTTTGCATACAACTAAAGCACAATCCGGGGCACCTGGGTGGCTCAGTCACTTAAGCGTCCGACTTCGGCCCAGGTCATGATTTCACAGTTTGTGAGTTTGAGCCCTGCGTCAGGCTCTGTGCTGACAGCTTGGAGCCTGGATCCTGCTTCTGATTCTGTCTCCCTCTCTCTCTGCCCCTCCCAGCTCATGCTCTCACTCTGTCTCTGTCAAAAATAAGTAAACTTTAAAAAAATTTAAAGAAAAAAGCATAATCCATAGAATTATAATCTGGAAGTCATGAAAGTAAAAACTGACAATAATGATAACAATGACTTCTGTTCTTTCAAAGACACTCTTAGGAAAATAAAAAGACAAAGCACAGACTGGAATACATATTTTAAAATTCATATCCGATAAAGGGCTTATATTCAGAATATGTAAAGAACCTCAACAGTCAATAATAAAACAAGCCCATATAGAATGGGCAAACTGTTTGAACAAGTAATTCACTACAGAGGATATGCAAGTGACAAGTATGTGGAAAGATATGGAACATTTTTAGTCCGTGAGGACACACACATAACAATCACAAGGAGAAACCAGTGTTTGCTTATTAGAATGGCTAACATTACATTATAAAATATCTTGAGATAGTGGACCCTATGAAACTCTCAGGCATCTCTAGGGGAAAAGTGAAATGATAAAACGACCGTGGAAAACAGGCTGTCAGCCTCTTAAAAAGGTAAACATACACTTACCATGTTTAGTAGACATTCCATTCCTAGGCATTTATCTAAGGAAAAAAAAATACAGGAATGCTTATTGGAGCTATAAATTGTTATAAACAAACTCAAATCCAGATGCAAATGTTTGTTAACAGGTAAATGGATGACAACTGCTGTCTCCCCATAAAATGGAATGTTATGCAGCAATACAAGTCAATGTGCACAAAAATATAGACAAATGTCAAAATAAGTACATAGAGGGAGAGAAGCTAGACAAAAAGCATACACAGTGTCCATAATTCAATTCTATGAACTACTAGAAAATTCTGTGTAATCTATACTGATGGAAAGCAGCTCAGTGGTTGCCTTGTTGGGAGTCCAGAATGAGCAGGAGGAAAGGATAAATAGGTTCCAGGAAGCTTTGGGAGATGATAGAGAAGTTTTGCTTCCTTTTTTGTAATAATGGATTCTGGGTGAGTGTGTGTGTGCGTGTGTGTGTGTGTGTGTGTGTATGTGTAGGCAGGCACTTTATAAAGGTAGTCCCATTTAACACCTGACCCCCCCCCCAAGAAATCTTTAAGTGGCATCATGACACTCTATTTAATGACAAAGAAACAAACTCAGAAAGGTCATAGTTGCAAGGTGTTGAATTCAATTTTACACTTTAAAATCAGTAGTTTTACACTTTAAATATGTGTAGTTCATTTCATCTTGATTATGCCTCAGTAAAAGTTGAAAATGATATGCGAACAGAACTAGATGTTCCACATGATCAGAGGACAAGAAATATATTAGTTGAAAGGCTAAGGCAGATTTAGGCTTAGACATAAACGTGAATATACAATAGACAAGCAAAGTGGGTCAAACATAACATGCAGAAAAGGCAAAGAAAGTTGTCTGAGAGTCCGGTGGTGAGGACTGGTTTGTTGTTTTTGACTGTGTGTTTCTGATTAGCCAGTATTCCTTTTTAATTTTTTTTTTAATTTATTTGAGAGAGAGGGAGGGAGGGAAGGAGAGACAGAGAGAGAGAGAGAGAGAGAGAGCAAGCACAGGAGGGGGTAGAGAGAGAGGGAGAGAGAATCTTAAGCAGTCTTTGCATTGTCAGCCCAGAGCCCACTGAGGGGCTCCAGCTCACCAACCCATGAGGTCATGTGACCTGAGCCAAAATCAAGTCCTGTGCTCAACCGACTCAGCCACCCAGGCACCCTGTCATTATTCTTTTGATTGGTCCGTGCCTATGCAGTTACATATGCTTAATACTTTCTCTATCAGTCCCACTTCAGGAAGTACTTGAAAGGCTTACACCAAGAATGTATGTAGGATTTCAGTAACCAAAACAAATTCATTTAATTAATCAAGTGTTTATGGGATATCCATATGGCTAAGGCACATGTGACCTAAAAACTTGGCAAAGTGTGGCCCACATGCTTTCTTTCACCAGATCACTTGGAGGTTACTACAGAACAGCATGGAATATAAGATATGAGCCTCTAGACAAAGGGCTGGAGGAGCATGTTCTTAATTTACTTAAAAACTTAAGAATTTTTGGATGTCTAATATTTCTACCACTGTAATTAATCAGGTTTGGAGAAACCTGTGCATCCCTACACAGCGGAATTGGAGAATTTAAGACTTGCATCACATTCTTGCATACCCCTTTGGAGAGTGACTATGCCTTAGGAGATACATTGCTATGATAGCAAAACAAATTTTGGGCTAAAAATCCTTTGTTTTCAAGTGCATTGACGATATGCCTCAAGCTATTCTGTAATTGCATTATTTCAGGATTGTTTTTCACTGATGTGACCAAATCTTTCCAAGGTAATGCTTAATAGAAAGTTGAAAAGTGTGGTACCTATGTAATAGATAGGTTACAAGTAATTACCAGAATGAGTCACCATTCCTGATGGTGAGGGGCATTGATTTTTAGTCCTTTAAGGATGTATTTAGTTCCTTTTAGTATCTGAAAAACTTAAATAAAGAAATGATGGCATTTAATCATAGACCTTTGAGGCAATGACATGGGATAAATGAGTTCCGCATATTTCTTTCAAAATATATTTGAAAAACATGGGGCTGGAGACAAACCCATGACAGCTTTTAAACTATACCAAACATGGAATACTATTTTAGGGTATAACTTCTTTATATAATTGTTAAACTGTAGATAGATGTGTAGATAGGTCAGTGTTAAAAATAAGAGCGAGTGGGGGCGCCTGGGTGGCGCAGTCGGTTAAGCGTCCGACTTCAGCCAGGTCACGATCTCGCGGTCCGTGAGTTCGAGCCCCGCGTCAGGCTCTGGGCTGATGGCTCGGAGCCTGGAGCCTGTTTCCGATTCTGTGTCTCCCTCTCTCTCTGCCCCTCCCCCGTTCATGCTGTCTCTCTCTGTCCCAAAAATAAATAAAAAACGTTGAAAAAAATTTAAAAATAAGAGCGAGTTACACACACAGCCATTTTAACCTGTTAACTAATGTTTCGTTAAATTTTGCAACTACTTTCAAATGAATGATAAAGCCAAGAAACCCATTCCACAGAATCAAAATAGGCTACTTTCACTGCCTGGCCTCTAGTTTCATTCCTTAAACTATGTCTCCTTCTGGTGTAAATAGTCATTATGATGACAATATGTCTAGACAAAGACAAAGACACAGGTGACAAACATGTTCTCTAGTTGATGGAAAATTATGATTGAATAGACTATTACTATGTTTTCTAATTAGTATATTTAAGGTTGCATTTGACATTTTATATAAACAACTTGAAATAGTTTTTTTTTTCTTTTACACTTTACTCAAAGGAGCAGTTTGTGTGTGTGTGTGTGTGTGTGTGTGTGTGTGTGTGTGCACTTTTGACATAGATATTTATCAGTTAGGTAATCAGTGAATGCTAAAGTGCTTATCCTTTATACACTCCTTAGTAGCATCTCCTTGAAGACAGGTCTTCATTTAATTAACAAATGTGTATCACACAGCCCTAGATGCCAGGCATTATGTTAGCCACTGGAATATTGACAAATATATTGACAAATAAAGACAATGTTTCCTTCCCAAAGGCACTCACTGGAAGTGTTCTGTGGCGATTTAAAAAAAAAAAAAAGAAAGAAAGGGGCACCTGGGTGGCTCAGTGGATTAAGTGACCGACTCTTGATTTCCGTTCAGGTCGTGATCTCGCGGTTCCTGGGATTGAGCCCCACATGGGGCTCTGCGTTCACTGCGTGGAACCCCCCTTGGGATTAATTTTCTCACCCCCTCTTCTACTTCTCCCCTGCTCATGCTCTCTCTCTCTCAAAATAAATAAATAAACATAAAAAAGAAAAGACAAGAAAGAACATCATTTTAAAATAAGTCTTTCCTAATTCGCTTGAGGGTCACTGTTGGTGATTCCATGGAAGAAACGGGGGCAAGAATAGTACATATCCATCGTCATCCTTGCAATCACTAGTCATGATACATTCTTCTCCTTGATTGCACTCATAAGTGCTTTACTGTTTCCTGCCTCTAGGAACTTGTGAAACTTTCTGTCTTCAATTTCCTTTTTTTGAGAAATAGGGTTAGTAAAACAACCCATATAAAAGGTGGTTGCAAAGATTAAATAAGATAATTGATGCAAAGCACTTAGAATCATGCCTGGTGCATGTATCAGTAAATGTCAGATCTTTTATGTTATTGAATATTAAGCAAAATATCATTTTTCAATGTTGATAATTCCACTGGAGATGAAAACAATATCGGATACTGAATACTATTTTTTATATTTATCAACAAAACCCAAATAAATATGGTAAATATCCAAAGGCCTCATTTACAGACTTGCCTATTTGATAGCATTTTTATTCCTCTGATGATTGGAACTGCACATCATAAAATTCGCTTTTCAATTGTGCAATAATTTTCAATGCCACCACACTTTCTTCTTCTATGTCTTACTGTCTCTCTTTCTGCCAGTTCTGTTTTCCCAACTGAATTTCAGTTACTTCAAGGCAGCTAATGGTCTTATCCTTTTTTTTCTCCTAATAGAAATAGATCTATGAACTAATGAAACATTTCTAGGTTTTATTTCAAATAATTTTAACTGTAAAGATTGCTTGAAAGGAACTATATATCAAGAAAAAAAAACATTGGCATTTATAGGAGTTATCTTTGATTCAATATGAAAAACAATTGAAAAAATGTTGATTGTATGAGTTATGCCATTTTATTTTCACAATGCCCTTCAGACAGCTACTCTTTTCTAAATTTTACATCCAAGGAGCTTGAGCTTCATGGAGGTGAAGCACAATGTAGCACAGCAGCATAAGAACACAGGACCAAAAAAGATTTGTGTCACTTCAGAGCTTAAAATGTCAATTAAAAATACCTCAACGAATGTATCACCGATTTTATTAATTTCCACGACTCCATTTCCTTAAGCCTTCCTTTTTTTTTAATTTCAAGACATATTCTGGATATAAACACTGAGAATCATATTCAAATTGTATAGAAAGAAACAATGGAACATTTATACTGTTTCTGTTTTTTTAATGAAATAGCCTTCCTTCCACTCCTGCTTGAGAAAAATGTCTATGTTAAGTACCTTTATGATTTTATCAGGAAAAGACTGATCCAAACAAACAAGCAAATAAATGTTTCTGAAGTTTTAACTGCCACATGGAGAAACCTTGTTTATAGAATGATTCCACGCTCCGAGAGAGACAAACACCTAGATGAAAGGAGAAATTTGACTACATGTTTTTTCTTTCTCTTTTTAACCCCTGGTTGAGACAAACAGACAAACACCTTATACAGCATTTAATATATATTCATACCTAGACCATTGTAAAAAATATTTTAATAAGTTATTTTTCTATACATTAAGACCCTTGACTAAAAACCTTCTGTAGGCTGAGAGATAGAAATATTTGTTACTTATAATTACATCCCCAGTGACTGGCCTTATTTCTGACAGGAATCAATGCTTGGTAAATGAATGAAGGAGTGCAAATATATTAAGCTATTAGTAGGCATGCTTAATTATTATTATAACATTAGTAGAAGTATCGTTCAGAAGAGATTTCTCTTAAGATTTCCTTTCTAAAAATAAGTACTATATGCCACATTTAGCCATTAGAATTATCGTTCAGAAGAGATTTCTCTTAAGATTTCCTTTCTAAAAATAAGTACTATATGCCAAGTCATATGTGCCTTGTAAATTAGGATGACTCTGTTTTAGTTTAAAATTGCATGTATGTGTCAAGAATATGAGACATATATATTATCCATTCTATATTCTACATTTTAAACATCTACTTCAAAAAATCATATAGACTGAGGAAAAAAAGGGGAAATGTGGAGGGGAGTAACGGAAAATTACTGGTCAAATGTGGTCTCTTAAGAATACATTAGAGAACACTATTAATTATTGTTATGACTTTTTAGAATAAACAGATTACGAAGAGAAACTTAAAACAGCTTTTTAACAGTTACTTTTTAAAGAACTGTATTCTATCGGTTTATGTTATTTAATTTTGCTTATGCTGAAAAATAATTTTAACCTATAAATTGAAAATAATAGCCCTCGTCACCCAATTGAATTGAGAAAATTGTAGTGATAAAATAGGTCACTGACATTTTCAGTAAACATAATTATATGAGTAATTGAAAAATGCTCTATTTTGAAAGATGAAATTTTAATGTTAGAATATATAGCATGGTTGGAGGTTACAACATGTTTTAGAATATAAATGTGTTTTATAAAAATTAACATAGCATGCAGCTTCATTATCACCTTTATTCATTAATTTAAAGCTTGCTTTATGCCTGGTTATATCACCTCATTTGCATTTGCATTTAAATGCATCATATATATATATATATGTATGTATACATATATATATATTTCTAGGAGAAAAAGATAGGCTTAATTATATTTATGTGACCCTAATATAAGTATATTACACAAATATTTTTTATTAAACCTTTTTTTCCTCCAAAGATATTTTTATAGAATGTGTGTGTGTGTGTATATATATATATATATATATATAATATTATATACATACATAATACATATATATTATTTTATTCTGTATGTTCAGAAAATAACAGTGATCCTTTTCACTCAACTTTCTTATTAAAATATAAGTGACGTAATTAAAATGTAGTCATCACTTAAATAAGAAAGGTAACATGGCACTGTGCTTATAAAACAGGGTCTGAAGACAGTTTCTCCAGATTCAAATTCTATCTCCTCCTAGTGATCATTGACCTGATGTAGAGTAATTTTCATAAGAATCATCTTAATGTGTAAAGTGGCAGTAACAATATCCCTTGGAAAATATTGGTTGGAGTAAATGAGATGAAGAATACAAGATCAAAGAAATAGTTTTCATTGCTGATATATACTTATAAAAATTGGAGATACATTCCTCCTTTTTTGGGGGATCGGGAGGAGGTGGATTTCAAATGCTGTGACAGGACTTTTGTTCCTGGGGAGGTGAAGTAGATTCACTTCTCCTATTCCTTCCACGAAGTAAACTTACAACATTGGCCATTATATATAAAATAAATATAAGAAAATGCTAGGGGCGCCTGGGTGGCTCAGTCGGTTAAGTGTCCGACTTCAGCTCAGGGCATGATCTCGTGGTCTGGAAGTTTGAGCCCCATGTCAGGCTCTGTGCTGACAGCTCAGAGCCTGGAGCCTGCTTCAGATTCTGTGTCTCCCTCTCTCTCTGACCCTTCCCAGTTCTCTGTCTCTCTCAAAAAAAAAAAAAAAAAAAAAAAATTAAATTTAAAAATTAAAAACAAGGAAAATGCTGCATTGTGGAATGAAGACAGACCGTATCCTTTCTGAATACATGTAAAAATCATTAACAACATATTAACAAAGAAAATTCGGTAATATATAAAAATAATTATACACCATAACCAAGTAGGGTTTATTCCAGATGTGCAATGCTGGGTCAATATTTTAAAACCAATCAATTTAATCCAAAAGAAGAATCAGGTGATCTGATTTATCAATGTAGAAAAAAAGTATTTGACAAAATTCAGCACTCAAAGTGGGAAAAGATATTTGCAAACCACATAGCTGACAAAATACTAATATCTGGAATACTAATATCTGGAATATTGTTAACCCCCAACAATAAAAGTGCAGTTAGAAAATAGTGATAGTGCCTAAAGAGACATTTTAACAAATATGTACACATGGTTAAAAACACATACAAGCATAATTTACGACTAGGAGAATACGATTAAAACCTCAATGAGATATACTACATGCTCATCAGAATGGATGAAATTAGAAATAAATAAATAAATAAATAAATAAATAAATAAAGTGACAACATCAATCTGTCCAGACACTTGAAGGGAATCTGCAAAGGAGAGAGGTATCTGTTCAATAAGGAAGAAAATCAGAAGAGTGTGGAGGTATTGAGCCAAGTGAGTAAGTTGTATCAAAGAAGGAGATCAATGGACTATGCTGATGAGACGAATCAATCAAGATGAAGACTGAAATGAAGCGTTGGGTTTGATGGCATTGAACTTAATGCTGACATCCTCAAAGCAGTTGTGGTGGAATAGTGGGTACGGCAGATATACCAGCGCCAGAAGGACAGAGCCAGTAGGAGATAGAGAGTAAGGAACTAACTGCAAGGTATCTGCGTATGCAATTGGAAGGGCTTGTTAGGCAAATGTGAAGTCCATAGGGCCGGCTGTGAAGACGAGCAGGCTGGAGCCTCCTTGCAGGAGCTGAAGCTGGAGTCCACGGGCAGAATTTCTTCTTTTCCTGGGAAGTCTCAGTTCTCGTCTTAAGGCCTTTCAACTGATTAAATGAGGCCCATCCTGGTAACCTAGGATAATCTCCTTTACCTAAAGTCAACACGAATCACATCTACAAAATACCTTCACAGCAGCATCATCTAAATTAGTGTTCACCTGAATAATTAGAGACTATATCCTAGTGAAGTTGACACTTAAAACTCGGCCATTAGAAGGGATCTGAAATGCACATAGAACAAAATGGAAGGGGAGTTGAAGCTATCAAATAAATCAATTCAACAGCTCTTACAACAAAGAGGAAACGTGTCAGTAGCAGCATATTTTAATGCTGCTGGAAATGATCCATTGGAGACAAAGATGAGAATATAAGTTTAAGAAGGTAGGACTGGTAGAGCAATATTCTTAGATATTTAACCGGAGATTGAAACCTGAGCATAAATTAAAGTGTTGGCCTGAGACAGCAGAAGGGAAGCGTACTTCTCCTTACAGCAGTGGACGCAGTCTTTGGGTTAAGATGTTTGTGGTCATTCAGTAGCAAAAGTGGTGGAAATACGTGTAAGTTCTCCTGTTTTCAGGAAACCAGTAAGTAAGAACATCAGTGGAAAATGAGTGTGGAAGAGTCTCTGACACTAAAGTTGTGAGTAGAGATGAGGCATGAAATAGCCAGCTGGAGAGTTGGGGATATTAAAGGACTCAGGAAGTGAAGCAAAAGACGCCCACTTAGGGCCCAGGGTTATGATTTTCCAGTGAGGCTGGTCATTGTGGCTCTGTAGTTTTCTCTAGACCTGCCTAGCCGCATGCTTCATGCTGCTCAGGCAGACAGGTCAATTTAAGTTGCTATCTAGCAAGTGGAAAAGGAGAGAGGGGAGAGTGGGGAGCAAAGCTGTGGTGGCAAGCAGTGGAATTGAAGCTGCTAAACAGGAAAGTAAGAACACACGTGGAAAGAGGGAGAATGGAAACACTGCAATACAAAGGGAGACTTGGGTTTTTAGAGTACAGATACTAGAGACACTAGATGGAAATAGGAGTTAGTCATCAAAGTGTGAGATACCTGAGGATGAATTGATGGAGAGATTGCTGTTACTACAAATCACCTGGTCTAGGACTTACCCTGGGAGTAAGGCATGAACACACAGCAGATTCCAGGACCATTTGAGAAGCAGGAATGAAAGAACGAGGGATAGACGTGCTATGTCCATTGACATCATGAGTGAATGAAGACAGAAGGTGATCAACAAATAATTCTTGATTTAGTGAAAGAATAAATGCATGAATGGGTCTGAAAAAAGTATGAAGGCTAGCCACTCAATTAATTGCTTGTGTCAAACAATCAATTATAAAAAGAAAATTAACGACCAACTTCAAAGATTGGGAAATATTTCACAGAGAATACATAAGGTCATCGTTCCGTAAGAAGGAAGAGTTTAAGTAGGACAAGAGGTCAAGAAAATCCCATTCGAGAGCATGTACACAGAGAACAGCAGTCAGCTTGGCAACTTGGAGGGTGGAAGGAAGCTCTATTTGCCGAGGTAAAGTAAGCAGGGAGCAAAGTCAAGATGTCTAATCTCTCTTTGGTTATTTCCTCAGGTTTATAATTTGCTGCATACAGATCCTGTACCGATTTTGTTAGATCTATATCTAAGAATTTAATTGCTTTTTTGATGCTGTTGTAAAAACTTTTTGTGTTGATTTGGTGTTGCTTTGATTTTCTATGCTTGCCTCCAAACTTGCTTCTGAAACTGAAGTTTTGTTCTCCTGATTGGACCCAAAGAGAGCATTCATTCATAACAAGGCAAGAATGAGTAATGTTTTCACTGAAATTAAGTCAGATTGACCAGTAAGAATTTCCATTTGTTCTAGGGATTACTGAAGGACTGGCAATATAGGGGGATTAATAATACTGAATGTGTACTTAATATTTAATGCAAAAAAAGGTCAGATTTAAATAGATTCTCAGATACATATCTAATAGTCCCATATGCCTTCTACCTACATTGCTATTGACAAGTTCTTTCTTCAACTTCCATAAGCATTTTCAAATCAGTAATAATATTATGAGTTAGGAAACATAACAATATGTAAAAAGTTAAAACCAAATTGTCTCAGATATTTTCATCTATTGCTTTCATTTTTAAAAGACACATAGTTTTGAGCAAAGTGCCACCAACCATTACAAAAAAAAAAATTCTTCTCTGAAATTGTTTGATTTAAGGTTTCAGTTATTATCTTTGTAGAAAACCTATGCAGTGACCGCATGTAGAAAAATTTAAGTATGTAATGAAATAGAGAAGTATTTACGTTTTACTTCATTAAAATTCCAAAGGAGGGATGCCTGGGTGGCTCAGTCAGTTAAGGGTCCAACTTCGGCTCAGGTCATGATCTCACTGTCTGTGAGTTCGAGCCCCGCATCGGGCTCTGTGCTGACAGCTCAGAGCCCGGAGCCTGCTTCAGATTGTGTCTCCTTCTATCTCTGTCCTTCCCCCGCTTGTGCTCTGTCTCTCTCTCTGTCTCTCAAAAATAAATAAATGTAAAAAAATTTTTTTTCATTCCAAAGGAAAATGTAAAATACATTTTTTAATAAAAATGTAAATCTGGTGATTTTCCTCTTTTAATTTAGGCCCGAGTAACAAACAAGATGAGTTTAGTCTGCGGGTAACCTTAAAGAATAAATTTATCCAAAATTAAACTTGAAGGAAAGCTTTGAATTCATTTGACAGTCATTCATGATCTTATTTTCCTACTGTTTTTCCAGTTATATGTGTTTCATTTAGTTCTTTCCCCTCAATTCTCAGTCATTTCTGATTCATCCTTGGCTGGTATTACAAATAAAATTTACCTAGTTAAATACACAGACATTCAGCACAGAATTTGATGTGATATTTCACAAGTAGCCAAACCAAAAGAAAAGATAATAAAAGAGACTCATTTTAAAATAAAATTATAACTTAGAAACTTTCTGAAAGCATCTTTATCTAATTCTCATTCAATGATCCAAATCTTTAAGTTCTCATCGACACAGAAGTATATTTAAACATACTATTAGCTCAATCAACAAGTATAAGGCTGGTTGGTTCCTCTAATGTAGGAAGAGTTGATGTACCAGTTTATGAGTAATTTCATCTTGAAAACTCTTTTAAAATTCAATGGTAAAGAATGCTATCTATTCAAAAGAAATATTGTTGCAATTTAAAAAGTTTGCAGGAAAATAGGAAATAATACAAGTAAGGAAAAGTTTCTTATCCTAATTGAACATGCTTAAATCCCAGTGGTAAACACTGGAAACATTCAACAGAAGTAATACTATCCAAAAACGCTGCATAGAAATACACAGTAAGGCAAACAAGAAAAAAGTCCTTATGCTATTTGTTTAAAAGCATTTTATAATATACACCATGTCTACATTTTATGGAGGACAAACAGAATACTTTTTAAAAAGCAATTATCCAATACTGTGAACAATGTGTATGTAAAATAATTATTAGAATCTATTTTTGTAATGCTAGAAAGCGTTTTGGGTTTTCATTTGTTATATAGTTTGGTCATCTCATAAGGACAGAAGCACACATTTTCTCACTTGTGTAAATTAAACTTAGAATTGTCTGGCTTTTGCGTGTGTGTGTGTGTGTGTGTGTGTGTGTGTGTGTGTTGGTGATATTTGCGTGGAAACTTATTCATTCTTGTTAAAAAGGCATTTGGAAGAAAACCATCATGCATGGAACATTGACTAAGTCCCAGGAACTATGATAGATGTCTTTTAAAACTGAATATAATATTCTCCTATTTTGCTCCTCAAAACTATGTTTGTAGCCAACCACTTTGTTGAAGGGATTATAACACAGGGACACTCAGAATCTGCAGTTAAGTATAAAACGAGGCAAAAATTCTCTGAAGAACAATTTTGTTTTATATATTTTATATATACCTAGCAAGTCAACAACAACAAAATCAGCCTAATGAAACAACATTGGATCAACGTGAAAATTTAGATCTACGAATCTCTCTTCTAGAGAAACATACAAAAATTCAAGGCCACGTATATGGATGAGACAAATGCACTGGGATCATTTTATGTATCTATCAAATTGATTCATCTTTAGTTAGTAAAGACTGAAAAACAGGCCATTTCCTCGCTCTAGTTTTTGGTAGAACGTTGTTTCTTACCTACTGTATGTTAGGTGCAGAAGGGTTATCTTCTTGTTTACTTATGACTTCAAGTGCCTGAGAAGTATCTGGTGCACAGTAGGCCCTTAACAGATCATTGCTAAGCTGAATGAATGAACTATGTAGACGTGTTTATTCAATACTAGGTGAGGAAGAAAAGGGCATGTTACAAAGTAACATTTGCTTCCAAAGTCACTTTGATTTTACATGCACATTATGTATTACATGTGTTTTAAACACATGTTCATTTAACAGAAAACAATGGAAGAATATTTACCAAAGCATAAACAGGAATTATTACCCCTTGGTAAATAGATGATTGCTTGTGGCTTTAGACAATTTTTTTTGCCATTGTTCTGTTTCTTTTGTAATGAACATACATAAACATGCATTGTATTTTCATTCGATGCAATTGATTTTAAGAAAATGTAGTATGTTTCAGAATTGCAAGGCTTTTATATTTCAACGTTTAAAATTTAGCTAACAATTTAATGACTAGCAAGTTAAGGGAAACTTCCATAATTCTGGGTTGAAATGATTTAGTTGTTAGTGGAAAGACAAAATTCAAATAAAACTTTTTTTTTTCCCCAAAACTCAGTTCTTTCCTCCATTCCATCCTTCTGAAATGTTAGGGGGGGGGGGAAGGGATATATATATATATATATATATATATATATATATATATATATATATTATTTTTTTTTTTCAGGAAAAAGTTACTAGTGCAAGATTCCTTTATATATGATACTTTTTAGCACCCCAGAGACGTAAATAATTAATTTCCAGGTGGATAGCAGCAGCTACCATTTGTTGAAAAATTCATCTTTATTTTTCTCTGACAGTAGCCCATACATAATAATTCCTGTTTTAGAGAAAATGAGAAAATGTAAGTTCACAGCTGCCAAATCATTTGGCCCATGGAGGTCAGTGGCTAGTTGTGTGAAATGAAGTTGGCGAGATAGATTGAAGCTTAAATTGTGAAGTACTTTTTGATGTCATGCTATCGGTTTGGAATTCCGCCTGCTGACCATGTAGAGCCAATAGAATTTTGGTTCTGTTGTATTTTGTTTTGTTTTTAAGAAGAGAAGCACCATCTGATAAAGTGAGGAAAAAAGAGTATACATGTTTTATTATCTCTTTTAAATACAATTGCCTTTGATGAGATATATTGTGTAGAGAAGTCTAGCCATAATTTCTCTTCATGTTCTTGTTTCACATGTAAACACATGTATATCAGTATATAAAAGAGAAATATTCAGCTTCAAGTATACATTGAGAGTCATAGCCAGGCAAGGGTCCTATTCTATAGCATATACAAGTGACTGTGTTACTGAATGATGTCAGCAACCATAATTTCTAAAATCTTTTACCACAAATTTGGCAATTATATATGTATATTACATATACATACATATTTTCACGAAGGCTGCGTGATTTATAATGTTTGTAATATTGATATTCTTAAGCGTTAGAGATTTTTGCAAACATGGAGCGCAACTTAGGAATCTTACCCATGGGACTGGATGACTTTTTAATGAATGCAGATTATAAATTGGGAAGAAAGCATAAAAACACAATACGATGTTCTCTGCATTTTTAATCCATATCCAGTAGAAAAAATATTGCGTTGGACATAATAATCACTACCATTTATTGAGGGATTAGTGTGTACCAGGTGGTAAACATTTTCTTCATGCATTTTAGTTTTTAGGGCTATTTTAGATTCAGAGCAAAATGGAGCATAAAATACAGAGAGTTCCCATAGACCCCCTGCCCTTGCCCATGCACGGTCTCCCCCACTAACAACATCTCCCACCTAAGTGATACATTTGTTACAATCAATGAACCTACATTGACACATCATTATCACCAGAGTTTACATCAGGATTCGCTCTTGGTGTTGTACAGTCTATGGGTTTGGACACACGTATATTGACATGTATCCACCACTATGATTTCATACAGAGTAGTTTTACTGCCCTGAATCTCCTCGGTGCTCTTATTCATTCCTCCCTCTCACCTAACCCCGGGCATCCACTTTTCCCTTTATACAGTTTTACGTTATGTCATCGGTGAGAAAAAAAATGACATATGCTTTGAAGGATATACTATAATTAATGTCATTATTACAAAAACTGGTGGTTCAGTAGCACCTGTTGATAAAACATGGGATGTAAATTCTTACGTCTCATGATTATCCTTTCTCACTGGACTGAACTCAGCCTTCCCAGGCTCCTTCCAGTTTTGGTGAGAATTGGTATCTGTATATCCAGCTGGGCTCTGGAACCTACAGGAAGTTTTGAACCTAAGGAAGCAGCTAAAGTAAGGGAAGGGACTTTGTAGAATGAAGAAAGCTGATTCGTCATGCACATTCTCTATGCATTTATCCATTTTTCTGTCAATTTCTGCGATTTTCTTTAATTTTTAACCATTGCTACTCTTATTGATGATTGGAATTTTTGATATGTTAGAGAAGTTAGTCTTTAATTTATATTATATTTCCTAAGTTTTACATTGTGTTGGGACCTGAATAAGATATTTTACTATACAATTTTTTAATGTTTATATGATAAAAGGTATTAATCTTTTCACTTATAGAATCTACATTTTGTTTGCAGTGTGAGGCCAATCTTAATACACGTTCAATTGGCTTTGTTATATTCTGATGCTTTGATAGTTTCCCTTTTAAAATGCTATTTTTATCTGTGATTTAATTTTGTGTACACTTATTTTTTTAGATGATTGCGCTGTGGTACCCCAACAAATATCTCCGAGTACAGATTTACCTAAATTCTATTTTTTTAATGTTTATTTATTTTTAAGAGAGAGAGAGCACGAAAGAGCGTGAGCAGAAGAGGGGCGGAGGGAGGGGGAGACACGGAATCTGAAGCAGGCTCCAGGCTCTAAGCTGTCAGCACAGAGCCCGATGGAAGCTCAAACTCCAGAAACGGGAGATCATGACCTGACCCGAAGTCAGGCGAAGACGCTGAACCCACCAAGCCATCCAGGCAACCCAGATTTACCTAAATATTAAAGGTTTTGCTTCAGTGGCATCCCACATGAATTTTCCTTACCATTTTGCTTGATACTGAACGACTCTGCTTTGTGTTTCACTTGGACACAAGAATGGATATTTTTTGGCATTTCTATTTAGATGTAAATGTTGAAATTATTTAATATATAAAAACTAGATCCCTACTAGTACTCCAACCATAGTTGTATTATATCCTATTAATTTGTGAAATCTTTACATCAAGAACATAGAGTATATCTCCATTCATACAACATGTATTTAGCTTTTTGTAGCAAAACCTGACCTGAATGGATGGAGACCTGTTTATGGTTATTTTTTACCCAACTCATGTCAATATTCATGCATTTCACGACAGTTATATTTTTAAGTGTATTGTCCTTACCCCACTGGGGGTATCATTTAACATATATTATACATACCAGATTACTTCTTTAAAAAAAATGAATGGCATCTGGTCCCATTGATTTTGTATAAGAGATTGTGGACCTGTTTTTTATGGAATTAATTGATAAATATATTTTCCTGTTCACACTGCATATAGTACACTTTTCCTTAATTTCATCTAATTTATCAACAAGTCTTGTTTTTACCTTCAAAAATATATCACAAATCTCTCTGTGACATCACTGTGGTAAAAGAACCATTATATCTCCTCTGGTCATCTGTGTGAGCCATCTGCTGTCCCCTGGTGTCCCCGCTTGCCAGTGGCCCACAACTTTACTGAGCAGCACATCAAGCCAGCTCCTTCAGGCTAAGGAGAACCCACTGTTAATTTTTCAGAATTTGTGCAAGCTCGTTGCCACTATTGAAAATGAACTGTTATTAGATTACAATACAATAAATGACTTTAATACAAAGACAATGAATGCTCTAATCATTTCTGATTTTGCCTACATTTTACTGTCATTTATGGTCTTGAAGTTGTTTACCTCTATTAAATCTATATGGTAGAGACTTTTATTACTTATGCCTATGGAGAGGAGGGGGAGGGGAAGGGGGGAGAGGGAAGGGAATGGAAGGGAAGGGAAGGGGGCTAGAAAGAGTGGAGGAGGCAGGAAGAAAAGGGAGAAAGAGAGAAGGGGGTGGAGGGAGAGAAAGAACTAGCCATCCTGGGGACAGATTTGGTGAACAGGAGCCCTTTGATAGACTTTTGGTCAATGCCAGGAGAGGACTAATTTGGGGGTCTGCCCCAGGTTGGGCAGCAGACCTGAGGGGCAGTACAGGCTGCCTTATTTATCAGTGACACGGCATACGTGAGGGCAGGGATGTCCACCGGCTTCAAGATTTTCACCCTGATATGATTAGCGACTTAACCAGACATGCTGTTGCTGGGACTGCTCATGGTGCTGGCCACCCAGTTTCTCCACAATGACATCAGAGTGGTGAGGGACAGTTGTCTTCAGGTACAGTGCACCGTTGTGAACTGCTTCAATGAACTCGCATGATTTAGGGAAAAAAAAATCACTGTCATAATGGTCATAACATCTATAACCTAATCATGGCCGCTCATTACACTGGTTCAACAGACACCTGAATTCAATTCTGACCCTTACGGCTCCTCCGTCTCTGATGTAGGGAATTCTCCATTTCTATTTCTCAGAAATAGCTGTCCCATGCGTCGTTACTTATTGGTGAAAGCCTATGGTTACATTAATGAAACCAGAGCCCTTGAAACTGAGGGGACTTGACCGTGTCAGGGACCTGAGTAAGCAAACCAGAACCTGTGCGGGTCATGCCTCAAAATTAAGCAATTGAAATCTAAGGACAACCCGTTGCAAACCCCCGGCCAGGCTTTCTCAAATAATGCAACTGCTTCGTCATAGCCAAAAAGTTACCTTGCTTTGCTTCTGCTGTTTCACATCAAACGGCTATCCCTGGCTCCTGTAGATGGACCACTCATTCCCAAACACTTCCAGATCGGTGCTGTCCAACTGGAAATGCGTTTTGCTCAAATAAACTCTTAAAAATGTAATACGCTTCAGTTTATCTTTCCCCACTGGTAATTGGATACTAGAATAATGTCCAAAATTCATCAGCCATTTTTCTAGTATGGGTGACTCATGGCTGGTGAGCACTGATTATCCATCAAATTATTTCCACGTTCTTGAATCTAAAACCCTTAATTGGATGGCTGTGTATAATTTTCTACATTTCATTATCTTGTTCGTGTTTTGTCCTCTTAATCTAAATATTCAGGTGATGTCTGTCGGGCAACTTTGGTTTCAAGGAATTTAAACATTTTTATCTCCCATTTGTTGAATTCCATTTGTAAGAAATTCTAGTCTTTTATTTTGATTTTACTTTTGCCTGTAACAAATATGTTTCGTTTTCTTCATATAATTTTAATTCTGCTTTTTTTTTCAAACAGAATTGCTCATCATCTATCTTATGTTTTCAAGAGTGCCTTGTTTTATTGTTCTGCAATCATTTTAGTGTTGATTTTATTTTTATTCCACATTCCTCTCCTCACTTATGGCAACTCACTTTTTATCTCCGTCTGTTGTCTTATCTGTAATCTGTTGAAATTTTATTCTTTTTCTTCAGCTTTTGATTAAAAAAGAAACATGTTTTATAACACTTTTTATTTTATTCTCATTCACTTCTCTATTGGCATAGTGATTCGGGGGTGCCTGTTCTTTGCCTTACTTTTGTCCTTTATTCTCTGTACAAATGATTCTGTTGCATTTTTTTTTTAATTTATTGCTTTTTATTTAACATTGTTACTTTTCAGAATGGGACATCTTTCCCCTGTGAATACAACTTCCTAAAGTGATACGATGGTAGTCATTTTGACAACTAAGGGTAGTAGACTGCTTGGATTTTGTTATCTTGTCTCTAAATGCACTCTTAACATGCTTCTGTGAAGGTATCTTTTAACTGGGTCGCAAGAAGTTTCCCTAGATCCTATTGCTGAACTGTTTCTCATACATTTGGTAGGTGATGATTCGCCATTTAGTTCTCCTGGGCTTTCCAGAAGTCTGTCTTGATTCCTGTTGAATCTAAGTAATTTCATTTCATTTTGCTGAAAACACTGGATTTCAATATAGAAAGCCATCGGGAGTGTTGCAGTTCAGGCACAATCAGTGTTTGTCTAGGAGGCAAACTACTTAACCAATTAGGGACTCAGTTCGTGCCATTCAAAATTGGGGAAATAAATGTGTTGAAGATGGAGACGTGTGATAAGATTATAATAATGTTTTGTAGGGTGAGAACTATAAAAATCCAAGTGTACAAATGTAATGCATAGTAAGATAACCAACCACGTGTGGGTGACTCACTGAGTGGGTCCCAATGCAAGACACTGTGGCAAACAGACGAGGCATGCCTGTGCACACAACTGAAATCCAGGGGGGCCCTGGTGTGAAAGGGGTGTGCTGCCCAGAGACTGCCTTCCAGAATTCAAGATATAAGCATGGATCCCCCGGCCAGGTAAATCTCTGCTGCAGACAGCTCACACCAAAGCCCCTCTTTAGACGTCAAAGGGAGCCACATCGTGCACTCAGCATCCACTGAGTCATCTGTGGGTGATACAAAGGTCCCTACCTCTATGGGAAACGTCCTAAAAGCCATCCCTCTGCATGGCTCACGGCAGGTTTTCTCTATTACAACCACTCCTTCTGACAAACCCTGCTCTCTTCACTCCATTAGAGGTGTTTCTAATTTTTTGTAATGTTTATTTATTTTTGACGGAGAGAGAGAGAGAGAGAGAGAGAGCACGCATCAGTGGGGGAGGGGCAGAGAGAGAGGGAGACACAGAATCCAAAGCAGGTTCCAGGCTCTGAGCTGTCAGCACAGAGCCCGACGCGGGGCTCCAACCCACAGACGGAGAGATCATGACCTGGACGGAAGTCAGACCCTCAACCGACTGAGCCACCCAGGCGCCCCAATTAGAGGTTTTTCTGTTTTTGTTTTTATCCTAGAAGCACTTACTACCCAACTTCCTTCATATAAAGCTTATCTCAGATTCTGTGACTTGAGAAACCAACCTAAAACCTCTGATATAGATGTAAGAAACATCCTGATATTCAAGGATATAGGGGTAGAGAAAGGGGAAAGCTGTGTGTGCGCTGGGAATAGCTGGTATTTACTCATAGGGCCTTGTTCAGATACCCAGTAGGATGGCTATTGTCAAATCTTGTCACAGATACATCCAGAATGAAATACATCCCAACCAAACTGGAAATTTGGACTTGAACAATTCTGCTATTTTTTTTTTCTCTTTTTAGGGGTAGGGTCAGAGGCACAAAAGAAAATATAGTAGAACCTTGGTTTGTGAGCATAATTTGTTCTGGAAACATGCCTTAATCCAAAGCACTCGTATATCAAAGCAAATTTCAAGAACCATTGGCTCAGATGTGATCATGGGATGTTCCACATCATGTATGACTCATATTGAAAGACACTGGTCACTTATGAAGTTAAAATTGGTTAAAAATGCTTGCTTGTCTTACAGGACACTCACAGAACAAGTCACTCGCAATCCAACGTTTTACTGACCATGATTCTTTCCTCATGAAACACTATTATATGTTGCCATAGAATTACCATTATCCATTTTGATTCTGTTTTGTGTTATTTATTTTACTAATACAATAGGCAGGCAAGACCCATCATGCAACACAATAAATTAAAATTACCAATAAGTTACATAGACCTATTTATACTCTGCCAATCCGGCAACCAGTTTCCCTAAGTTCATCCCTCATGTAATTAATTAATGTGCCAAATGTGTGTATGTTTTACTAGACAAAATATTACTTTTACTTATTTTTAAATTAACTTAATTTTTTTTTAATTTTTAACATTTATTTATTATTGAGAGACAGAGAGAGAGCATGAGCAGGGGAGGGGCAGAGAGAGAGGGAGACACAGAATCTGAAGCAGGCTCCAGGCTCTGAGCTTTCAGCATAGAGCCCAACGCAGGGCTCGAACTCACAGGCTGTGAGACCATGACCTGAGCCGAAGTCGGACACTCAACCGACTGAGCCACCCAGGTGCCCCACTAACGTAATTTTTTTAAAAGTTATATTCAACATAGTCTTTTGTGGTATGTATGTTTTTCTAAGTATTATGTTACTGAGATCCATTCATATCATAGAATGGATCTGTATTATGTTCATTGGGTGAATATAGGATATTTGATTAACTATGTTCTGTTCAATGAATATTTAACTTGTTTCCAATTTTCTTCCCTTATTATCAACAGTCCTACCGTGGGCTTTAAAAAAATATATTTCTCCTAGTGGCACCTGGATGGTTCAGTTGGTTAAGAGACCGACTTCAGCTCAGGTTATGGTCTCACGGTTCATTGGGCTCTATGCTGACAGCTGAAAGCCCCGAAGCCTGCTTCAAACTCCGTGTCCCTCTCTCTCTGCCCTGCCCCGCTCATGCTCTGTCTCTCTCTGTCTCAAAAATGAATCACCTTAAAAAAGAAAAACAAATAAAAATTAAAAAATAAAATATATCTCTCCTCTTGTATGAAAACAAGCGTATTTCCTATATATATTCTTTGGTTAGCTATGCTCACTTTACAAGATAACATTTTTTCCAAAGATATCATACGAGTTTACGTTCTGTTAAGTGCTTGACACACCTCCTTTGAAACACTTAGCATTATCATGGGGTGCCTGGGTGGCTCAGTCGGTTGAGTGTCCGACTTCAGCTCAGGTCATGATCTCACACTCCGGGAGTTCGAGCCCCGCGTCCGGCTCTGTGCAGACAGCTCGGAGCCTGGAGCCTGCTTCCGATTCTGTGTCTCCCTCTCTCTCTGCCCTCCCTTGCTCATGCTCTTTCTCTCTTACTCTCAAAAATGAATAAATGTTAAAAAAAACTTAGCATTATCAAATGCATGGTTTTTGATAATGCAAATTATATAAGATCGTATCTTAGTATCTCAATATTATTTTGATTTATATTTCCCTCATTATAAATCCCTTTTTATGTATGTGTGCTTATGTAGATAGATGATAGATACATAGATAAAATTTATGTGTATTCAATATATAAATATGCCAAATACATATAGATGTATATGATGAAGTCATTTGGAAAAGCAACGTTTCATGCATGTACTCATGCCTGCGCACACACACACACACACACACACACACGTGCTCATTATGCACCAACCCATTATTGAGGACTGTTTAACTTCCCAGACTTTGGAGACAGATATACGTTTAAAAGAGTCCATTTCTAATTCTATTATTGTAAGCATGGCTTCCTCACCTGTAAAATAAGGATAATAATAATTACCTACATTATATGGTTTATGCAAGAATCAAACGATATACAACTAGATGATAATTCATATACTAGGTAGAAGATGTGAAATAATCCATAAAATATTGCCATCAATGTTAAAACTACCCTTTTATCTTTATGTTACATGTAATATTATAGTTTATGTCTTCTATTTAATTTTTTATCCATCTTCTTGATATACTTTTTAATTTTTTTTTTACATTTATTTATTTTTGATAGAGAGAGAGCACAAGTGGGGGAGGGGCAGAGAGAAAAGGAGACACAGAATCCAAAGTAGGCTCCAGGCTCCAAGCTGTCAGCATAGAGCCGGACACGGGGCTCGAACCCACAAACCGCGAGATCATGACATGAGCCCAAGTTGGACACTTAACTGACTGAGCCACCCAGGTGCCCCTTGATATATCTGTTAATGATTTGATGGTTTCCACGTTCAAAATTAAATATTTTAATTACTTACTATTGAAATTTACTCCAATGTAGTTTTTTTTTTAATTCAATATTTGCATGTAGATTTGAAGTACGATTACTACATTTTACAAAGATACAAACTACAACAGAATGGTTAGTTCCATTCGGCATGAATCACTGGTTTTTTTTCATAATCTAATTTTGGAAAGATTCAATTGTGGGATATAGGAGGGGAATGAAAATGGCAGATATTTGTTTTTTTGTGTTTAGGAAACCCATATTCCCTAAGATGCAGGGGAGAATTGAGTCCATTATTTTGCAGCATTATTGAAAATCACTCTATTTCCCCTCTGGGCTGGTGGAGCAGAGACGAATTTGAAGCCATCTACTGTATGGCATTACTGATGTAATGCATTCCATTGTAAACTTTCAGTCTAAAAAAGTCTTACGTTTTTTAGGTTTTAACTTACAGCTGGGATCTAAACCCTTAGACTGGTCCAGGGATTTGATATATCTGGATAGACTGTTAATGTTTTCCTTTTATTTTTTTTAATTTTTTTAACATTTTATTTATTTTTGAGACAGAGACAGAGCATGAACAGGGGAGGGGCAGAGAGAGAGGGAGACACAGAATCCGAAGCAGGCTCCAGGCTTTGAGCCATCAGCCCAGAGCCCGACGCGGGGCTTAAACTCACGGACCGCGAGATCATGACCTGAGCTGAAGTCGGACGCTTAACCGACTGAGCCACCCAGGCGCCCCTTATGTTTTCCTTTTAAAAGCTGAGTCTGTTCAATATTCCTTAGATAAAACAAATTTCAAAGGATTGACATGCCCTGGCATTCTAGAATCTCTGCTCATCTTGGTGATATAAAGGTGCCTTATAGTTTTAAAGAAAATGAAAAAAATTAACACTCCAACAAATGAGAGGCAATTTTAGAAACTATTAAAACCTGTTAATTTTCTATTATTTACCCCCTTAAAACCTCAGTTTCTTCAATTTTAAATGTGTACCTACATGTACTTACAGAGAGTACTTATGGAGATTAAATGGATGAAAACTATGCCAGGTTAATAATAATGCATACAATAAATATTAGTTGCTTTGCTAATCATTAAATCCTCACAAGGAATATATAAAGTATTATTGGATAAGAAATAGTATACATCTTCCAGTTTCTTATAATAATCCCCAAATCCTAAATTATTCTGGGTAAAAATATGTTCAATCATACGCCTGTCAATATGCACATTGTCCTTTTATTTTAGCATTTAAATTGTAAATCCAAGGTAGAAATAGGCAGAGTGACAAAGATGAAAGAGGAAGAGTCAGTGAATGAATCCAGAGAGAACATTATGCCATTCCTTGCGTATCCCTCATATACTGATGCCACGGTCAAGGATGGAAAGGTGAAGAAAAGAGGAGATAAATAATATCATTAACCCCAGGATCTATTCCTGGCACCTCAAGGCCTTGTTTGTCCTGTGACGTTAATGTAGTCTGCAAGGGACTCTGCTTTTTGTGAACCCAGGGACCGTCTTTGTCTGCCGTCGTGTTCCCATTGCCTCATTCAGTTCCTGGCAGCGGGCGGGGGCACAGTTTCTTGAATGAGTGAATAATAATTAAATGGAAGAGTGAGTGAGCCAGTAAGCGACTAAGTGGATAAATGAAAAGACATGTATCAGAAGAGGCTCTTACTGACTTAGTAATGTGAGCAGTCTCTGAACCGCGGTCCAGACGGAATGCAACTGGCACAACAAGAAGAAACAAGCAGAGGTCTCCTTGACCACAAAGGCTGTGTGCAGTGTACCTGTTTCTTTGAATGGGAGTAAACTCACCTCCAAGAGAAAAATGCGGAGGCAGCCAGTGGTACTTTGGTGTAAGCTCATTTAGCAGTGCTTTTCTTCAGAGACCATTTCCAGTCCTCTACTAAAACTACCAGATAAATTACTGTTTGAAAAATGAAAGCAATATATCTTAGATATGGGAGAAACACATTTTATTTTACCTGTACGTTTACTTTATTTTATTATTTTATTATATTTTGGGGGGTGAGTTGAGCAACACATTTGAAAATCATAAGTGCAACTGTTTCAAAGAACTCTTGTCTATTTCTGCCCTCTATGACTGTGTTTAAATCTTGCATACCATTTCCACTCATAATAGTATTTACTGGTTCTACATGATAAGGGAAAATAGTAGAACAAATATCCTGGGTATATATTAAGACAGACTGCACATAAAGGAAAAACATAAAGGTATTTTTTTTGTCTTTGGCCTCAATCACAAAATATTCTCTGTACTATAGCTGAAATGTACATCATCAATCATTCCCAGTCTTTCCCCTCCTTGATCAATAGAATACTTGACACAACTGATAAACATTTCTTAAACACTCTTTCTTCCATATGCAGAATCATGTCTGTATCATTCAAATTGCTGATAGTTATTTAGTTAACTATCTTTAAGTTTTTGTGCCTCAGGACCTTTGCTCATACTATCGTTTTCTCTTAGAATACTCTTCTTCCATGTCTACAGTCACACTCTAACTCATCATGCCAACCTCCACTTAAAGCACATCGAAAGTAAGAGCTCTGTATTTGAACTCGTACTGTACGTTATTTTCGTGTCATAGGGAATTTTTAAGCTATTCTGTCTTTATATTATTCAGTTTTTGCTTTTTCTACTATATATAATTTTAAGAGGCATATGGTCAGCTTGGATAAAAGGGCAAAGACCAGGTGAATATGAAACATTAAATCAATCACAAATCTGGGTAATGATTAGCTACTTCACAAAACAGAACTTTGGCAAGAGGTATTCCAATATAGTAAAACATGAAGAAAAACTGACATAATATCCTGTAAGACAGAGTTAAAGTGAGAGGCAAGCAGAATCCATATACTTAGACTGGTCATGAGTGTCAGCCACCCATTAAAAAAACTCAAAATATTAGTGAATGCACTATGTCGCTAAAATAGTCAGCATTCATGAATCAACTGAAAGAAACTGGAGATTTCTAAAAGATGCAATTAACACTCCTTAAATATATTTTCTGTTCTACTAAATTTACATTGTTATTTCCCTTGGTCTAGAATATATTCAGGAAAAAAAAAAGGATCCGTATGTATTCTTATCTTTATGTTCCTCCTTGACCATCGGTGGTGTTTGGTAGGAAAAGGAACCCTTACATGCTATTCAGGAGCAAAACATTTTTATTTTAATAACTCTCAGTATAAAAACTATCAAAGGGATCAGCAGAAAACCCCTCCGTGGCAATTAGCAAGACCCATCTGAATAGGATGCTTCCGGGAAGCACCTTTTGGTGTCATTCCCCACCTCCAGGTCTCTGTTAGATGAATTATAGTGTTGGCATTTGTCTAATGGAGCATGAACACAACATTTCACAAAGCAATCAAGATACAACTAGAACAAGCTGGTTTGGAATAAAATTGTAAAATTAGGTTGCAATTGAAACTAAAGCACTGCTATTTATTCTACGTAGCGGTTTGATGAACTAATGATGTGAATCCAGCTCAGCAGTCGGACAATTTTGGAAAGTAACAGAAGCAAACATTCTATTATTGAGTGGAAATTACAGACGCCATATGCGAGGTCAACAGCACCGCAACCAAAAATGTGTTCGAAAGCTTTAGCTACATCCCTGGGAATGAAGAAACAAAACAAACATTAAGGGGCCTGAGATAGGAAAGAGACTTAATTCTCGAGGTAATAGACATAGTGTAGTTTTCAGAAATAATAAGAGTGGTGATTTTTATTTGAAATTGTACTTGATGTCGCTAAAGATGATTAGGCGTCTGTTGCTGCATAAACAATACAGACTTCTTCCTATGGGTGAACCAGGGACCAAACAAGAGAACATCTCCCTCCTCCTTTCTCCTGACCTTCTTTTGATGATAGAACTCTGTCCTTGAGAGGATTAACCAACTTCCATGGGCTGTATTATCCTATTTTGCAGCGTCATGAATTACATGTCTATCAAGAAACACAGTCTGCTGCCACCGTGGATATTTTCTTTAGTGTTTTGTTTGTTTTAGCCAAAGACCACTGCTTTCTTGAAGGCTATATGTTCAGAGTAAAGCAAAAGTGCATAAAATTGTTATCCTTAATTTAAGCAAGTGGTTTTCCTCACTATATTTTGCATAGAGACAACTAGAATGATCCTATAAAAGGGCTAATGGATTTGCCTAAAAACACACACAGAAAAGCTTGTTATTCCCTTCTGCAAAACAAGTGATGTCAACATTTGGGTTATCATAGAAAGAGAGTGTTTTTGGGGAAATAACTCCTGGAATTACAAAAATATCTAACGAATATATTTTTTTTCATTGCGTGATTTCCTAATTGGCTTACTAAAGTTTTCTATGGAGGGCGATACTACTATTTAGAAGTGTAATCACCAAAGTTTTACTGTTTTGCTATATAATCTTGAGTAATAATTTAGAAGTGTGACAAGAATGTTTGGATACTCAATGTAGCACGTACTCATAGGGATTATGAGTAGTGTACTGAATCATTATTAAATAAAATCATGTTCCATTGTAAAGGTAGAATACTCATCATGTACTTGTGTAACATGCTCTTCATTTATAACATAAAATCAGTCGATTCTGTTACAATACACCAAAGCTAAAATAAGAGTTCAGTCCTTATTTTAGCAAACTAATTTTGAACACGCCCACAACCAACCTAAAATGTTCACTCTCTTCTCCCACTCTTACCTTTTGGGGAGGGAAGACTTATACAAAATAGCACTTCAGAGCTAAATACAAATGTCTAGATGTTATTCTGTGTGTCTCAACTTTGGTTGATGCCTTTTATCAATTAACATTTCTATACATTTTGTCAAATGACTTACTGCCTATCTATCCCTACAGCTGTGAAATTCATCTGTTCCCTCCATGTTTACTGATTGCCCACAACACAACGTGCAAAGCATTGTGGTACATGTTGATCATGACTACCAAGTCCCGAGTGGAGTTTGAATCAAATTCTAACTTTGGTAACTGCAACGTTGATACGTAAAGGCCACGTCTGCTTTCCTTCGATCCCGTACCTTAGACTTCCCCGTTGATCATATCACTAAAGCTCATGCTTGCCCTTTTCTGATAGCATTGATGTTTACAAAATAATAACAGCTGTAAAACTTAAAAGTCACAGAATTGTAAATGTAATACTTAAACTCCATAGCTAAAATATCTTTAGAAAGTTGCCTGACTTCTATAGGATGCACAAATTGATCAACATGGATTTTGCCGTGTTCAGTGAAATGCAATGGTTAACTGGTAATTCAGGATCACTATTTCAGTCACACCTCGTTCAAAAATCCATTTCTTTCTGCTATAGCCGCCTCACGCAGCTGAAGCAGGTGCACCTGGGTTTGGGGGAATTGGGGAGGATTGGTATCTAAGCTCTTTATCTGGATAAGTCTGATGAAAGTAGCATGCATTTATAGGCTGTTCTTAGTGTAGGCACAATCACTACTCTCGTCAGCATTTTTCAACTCTCACAATTAGCCTCTCAGAGCAAAAGTAGTTTCTGTTTGTTTCCCCAGATGTTTTCAACAGTAGACAATGCACACCCTTCTGAAGGTCCCAGAGGGTCAGGCTTACCTAGGAGCATGCTCTTAGTAATTATCCAAGGCTGGTAAAGTTTAGCTCAACTTTTGTTAATCTGAAAAATCTTTCTTTTTCTTTTTTCTTTGGAAAATAATTTCACTGTCTATATGTTCCAGGCTGATGTATTAAAAAAAAATATTGGGGGATATATATAGAGATAGATAGATAGATAGATAGATATACATTTTAACTTATGGAGATATTTTTGACAAATATAATTGTTTACATTTAAAGTATACAGCATGATGTTTTGACATACATATTCTGTGTGAAATAATTACCACAGTCAGGTTAGTTAACACATCCATCATCACAAATAGCTACTATGTTTTTTGTGTATGTGGTGAGAATGCTTAAAGTTCTCCCTCTTAGCATATTTCAGGGACATGAACCTACAGGTGATACACAAAAGAGAAAGAGAAATCAAAGTATATCACTATGTAAAAGTATCAGTTCACAAAGGAAGACAGCAAAAAAGGAACAGAGGAACTATAAAACAGCCAGGAAACAATTAATAAGATGGCATTAGTAAGTCCTTACTTATCAATAATTACTTTAAATGTAAATGGGTTAAATTATCCAGTCAATCAAGGCATGGATATAAATAAATATGACTGAATGGATATAAATAAATAAATAGATAGATAAATAAATAAAAATGAAATCCAGCTATCTGCCACCTACAAGAGACTCACTGCAACTGTAAGGGCACTCATAGATAGGCTCAAAGGGAAGGAATGGAAAATGTATTCTAGTAAGTGAAAACACAAAGAGAGCAAGGGTAATTATAGTAATGTTAGTCTGACATTTAAAAAAATTTTTTTAAACGTTTACTTATTTTTGATAGAGAGAGACACACACAGAGGGCAAGTGGGGGAGGGGCAGAAAGAGAGGGACACACAGAAGTTGAAGCAGGCTCCAGGCTCTGAGCTGTCAGCACAGAGCCCATCATGGGACTTGAAGCCACAGACTGTGAGATCATGACCTGAGCCAAAGATGGACGTTCAACCAACTGAGCCACCCAGACACCCCAAGCTGGCATATTTTTTTTTAAGTAGTACATTGAACAAAGTTTCTCTCCCATTTTCTTCTGGGAGGTTTTATTATTTTTTATTTATTTATTTATTTATTTATTTAGTAGGCTTCACACCCAGTGCAGAGCCCAACTTGGGGCTTGAGCTCAGGACCCTGAGTTCAAGGTCCGAGGTGAGATCAAGAATTGGATGCTTCACTGACTGAGCCACCCAGGCACCACTTTCTCCCTCTTTTCTGGCTTCCATTACTCCTGGGTAAAAGTCTGCTGTTAGTTCACATACTGTTTTTTAAAATCATCTCTCCAAAATTGCTAGCTGCTGCTAACATCTTCTCATAGAATTTTGTAATCAAGGTGACACTGATCTTTCTAGGTGTTTCTGTTTGTGGTGGTGGGGACAGGAGTGTTTGCTTTTATCACGGCTTACTAGTGATTTGTTGAGCTTTAGTATAGGTAGCAATGAGTTTTTAAAAGCTAATTTTGAATATTCTCATTCATTATCCCTTAAAACATTGCTTCTTACATTCTGTCTTTTCTCATCTGGAATTCAAAGAAGATAAAAACTTTATTATTTGAGCTACTATTTCTTTCCTTTTTTATTCATATCTACTGTGGCTTTTTCTCTCTGCCTTCTTGAGCTTTACTTTCAATTTACCAATTTTTAATTATGTTTGTGTATGTTATTAAATAATCCAGTTAACTTTTAATTTCAACAATTATGTATTTATTTCAAAAAGGGCTATTGAGGTATGTCTCGACATAAGCTTAGGTATTTTTAGTAGCCCTTCCTTAACTGATAAGAGTTCTACATTCACTAGTTTTGATCTCTGAGATTTTTTTTTTGGCCAACGCAACAATGAATCAAAATATTTATCTTCAAAAAGATATTTTTGACACTTTTCTTGATTCTGAAGTGGGAAGATTGGTCAGATTATTTTGCTCCCATAATATTGATAAAAATAATTCACAGGAGTTCATCTTGCATCTTTTTAACTCAGTAAATGAGTCGCACTTGGGGACCTTCATCACCTTCCCTTTCTAAAGCTAACTTAATAGAGGATATAGGGAAAGGGATAGGGCAGGGGTTCAAAATCAGTTTCATATTTTTGTGACTGCTTATATACCTGGTATCCTGCAGACAGTAAAGTTATTTAATCTTACCCTGAGATTTGCTCTGTAGGCAGGATCATTCCCTCAAAATTGGATGAGATTCAGTCAGATGGGAGAAGGGCTCATCCAGCTATCCTTGGGTTCATACTTGGGCTTCTCTTTGAAATTTTGCTATCAAAATTCCCTTTATTCTTGCCTCAATAATTGGAATTTTCTGATTCTTTGTGCCCTGTCTACATGTGTAAATCTGAACAGGTAGAAAGTCCAGTTTTCTAAAATGTACTAAACGTAGAATGTGTTAATGCCTTTGTCTTTTGAATGATAAAAAGTAGTAAAGCAGAGAAAGGAAGGCCAACGATCATACATGATGAGTCTATGTTGGGCCAACAAGGTCTCTTGCTCTCGCTTCCTTTGCTGTTTTTTCTCAGGCCTGGGCTGCAGCGTTTTGGAGTGGTAAAGCCAGAGACATAAAGGCAGACAAAGCAATATACTCCAAATGTTGTTATTTTTGGTCAATTTGGTTCAACAGGACAGTAAAAAAGAGTTGTCTTATATCTCACTAAAATCTTACCTTGAACTTTTAGGCCAATGTCTTTACAAGTAATAACAGTCCTGTGCTTTCCTTTGTCTTTGAAACCTGTGTTATGTCAAAGTCCTCCAGGGAAATAATTCGGCTGCTCAAAAACAGGATTTATAGTACTGGGAGTCTTTTGATTGCAACTTTTACCTTTCTGTCTCCAAATAACTAGATGCAATACATTTTAAAATCCACCTCGTTGGAAATGCCTAAAGCCCACCTTGGGAAATCAGGGATCATGTCTGAAATTTGTTTATCATGCTTCATCTCATAAATATCACACCATTGATTCAACACACGAGGCAGAGTTTTCCCCAACTTGAAACAAATAGAAAACAGATCACCAAGATTGACCCACCAGGTAAATATCACAGAACCGCAGTTAGAGGAAAAGAAATAATAATTTGTAAAAGTGTGCCTTCCATTTTCAATTCAGCAACTGCCTTTTGCTCCCTGGGAGACAGCTGTCCTACCACATACGAAGCTATAGTTTGATAAGATCCCTCGGTGCAATGCTGAAGAGAAACAGAGGTTGCAGGAGGTAGGATCGCAGAGTGTCTAATGGTTAGCCTTGGGTCTATAACAGAATCACCTGGGGAACTTTACAAAATACAATTACGAGGATCCCGTCTCCAGGGAATCCGGTTTAATTTATCTCGGATGCTACTTGGAGACACCTGGAGACCTGAAAACTCTAATATGCAGACAAAATTGGAAACAACTGGTACTATAATGGGACGCATCCACGTTACATACGGTTGAGTCCTCTGAGCCTAGCCTCCTGCTTGGTGTGGAGTAAGTTCTCGATAAACATAGAGCAGGAACAGAGTGAATAATGAAACAGTGAAATCTGCTCACAAAGCAGCAGTGAGCTGCTGAGTGTGAGCAGTGAAAGCATAGAACCTCTGGGAGTCACACACACTATTAGGGAGGGTACTAAAGACAGGAGAAGGCATTGTATTTGGTGTTGATCTGGAAGAAGGGAAAAGAAATCTTAAGCCATCGGGGGATGGCCAGCAAGCTTTACTGCCTGCAGGGCACATATGGAGGCGTACTGCAGCTTGGAAAAGGGGACAGGAGAGAAAACTCTCTTGTACAGTTTTGCTTTCCCTTGGGAAGGAGGTAGATCACTGAGACCAGTGCTGAGAGGCAGAAACACAGTGGCTGCCTAGGAAAGAAGAAAACAGACAAATGTCCTTCCCCAGAAGCAGGCTAGCAAAACAGGAGTAACAGGTACCAACAATCTAGTGCTCAGAAAGAAACAACTGCATAGAGAGAGACGCATTTTGAGATACAGGTGTACAAGTGTATACTCTTCCTAAAGCAGGGAAGAGTCATTAAGAAAAATTCAGCAAACCAGCCACCACCCTAAGGACAAGGTAACAGTGAAGGAATTGGAAGCATGTGCTATATTGAAACAACAAAACCCACATGTGATTCAACTCTTGGATAAATTAATTCAACTCTGCCCATTAACACACTAGCACGATATGCAAACGCGTTTTCAGTTATGAATCCAAAGTACAAATCCCACACTCAGATAGGATCTGTGTGTCGGAACAGACATGAAACTTAAAATAACTATGATTAATGTGTTAAGGTTTCTAGTAGAAAAGGTGTCCCACTTGCAAAAGCAGTCGGGGGATTTCACAGAAAAATGGAAACTCTGAGAAGAATCAAATGGAAAAGAAGGAGGTAGGGTCACAGAGACGGAATGTGCCTTTGATGGGCTGATCAGTCAACTTGACACAGCAGAAAGAAAAAAATGAGTGAAAATAGGTAGATGGAAATTACCTACAACCAAACATTGCGACACAAAATAAAAAGTTTAAAAAAATGGAAACAGATAAAATCAGAGTCTCTAAGAACTGTGGAAAAATTTTGAACAATTTAACGTATTCATAAGTGAAATCCTAGACGCAAGAGAGAATGTAGTAGAAAAAATACCCAGAGAACATAGGGTTGAGACATTTCCAAAAATAATGAAGGAAACCACACCATAGATCCAGGAAACTAAGTGAATTAAAGAACATAAGTATCAACACACACACACACACACACACACACACACACACACAACATATTCACATTATTACCTATTACAGTTTACAAAAACACCATGAAGGCAGCTTGAGAATAAAATGTATATTAATTAAAAGGAATAATGTTTAAGTCATAAGACAATGGATTGACATCTCCAAAAATGCTCAGCTAACAGTAAAATCACTGTCAACACAGAATTCTATATATGGTGAAGGTATGTTTTACTAAAAATGTAGAAGTTGGCTTTTCAGACAAACTAAAGCTGAGAGTTTATTACCAAGAGAGCTGCTCTACAAAAATGTTCAAAAGTAATTAGGCTGAAGGAAGAAAACACTGAACAGACATGTGCATCTCTAAAAAGAAATGATGACCAATAGAAATGTTTCAAATAAAGGTAGATATAAACTATATTTGTCGGGGCGCCTGGGTGGCTCAGTCGGTTGAGCGACCGACTTCGGCTCAGGTCATGATCTCACGGTTTGGGAGTTCGAGCCCCGCATCGGGCTCTGTGCTGACAGCTCAGTGCCTGGAACCTGCTTCGGATTCTGTGTCTGCCCCTCTCTCTGACCCTCCTCCGTTCATGCTCTGTCTCTCTCTGTCTCAGAAATAAATAAACATTAAAAAATATATATATTTTTCGTCTCTCTAAATGAAAAGTGCATATCTAAACCAAGAAAAAGTAGCAATGCATTGTTTGAAACGTGTGAAAAATAAAATGTGTAACAACAGGAACACAAAGATGGCAAGGAAAACTTGGGAATATCCTGTTGTAAGACACACACTCCATTTGAAGATGTGTAATATTCATTTCAATCTATGTTTTGATAAGTTACATAACTGTATTGTAAATCCTAGATGATGGGAATGTAGAGATAATAAAGAAAAATCCATTAAAAAGGGGAAAAAAGAAAAAAAGGTGGAATAAACTGCATACAACTGTCAAGATGGATTTTAATTCAAACAATTTAAAAATTGCATCGAGTGTAAGTGATGTATTCATATTAAATTACAAAAGAAAATAGGTTGGGTATATTCTGCTTGCAAGAATCACACTTTCAATAAAATTACATACACAGATTGTAAATAAAATTATGGAATATACATACTGTGTACCATTAATTAAGAGAAAGTTTGAGAGGCTCTATTAAATCATAATGGTAGATTCTAACACACATGCAAGGAGGAAAATGTCTAGATATCTAAAAAGAAAATCCCACGTTGGAAGAACTTCTTAAGTGAATTCTCTCAAACATTCAGCAAAAAATAATACCCTTTGTTAACAACATCTTCAAAACCAGAAGAGAACATTCCTGAGGTAAATTTATGATGCCAATATTACCCAGACACTAGACATGGACACACATCCCTTAGAAAACTCATCATAACAACAGGGAAAGAAAACATTGTGTGAAGATTGAAAAGGAAAAAGGAAAATTTCTCCTATTCACAGACCATTTGATTTTCTGCATAGAAAATCTCAGGTAATTTCTTAAAATGTTACTGAATCTAATAAATAAAATGAGCATTTTTACAGAATATAATGTCAATAAGTGACACCTATTGTGTTTCTATAAACTAGTAACAGGAAATCATAAATTCAAAGTTGTTTTTTTTTTTTTTTCAAAAAAGACCATTTAAACGCTGAGTATTGTATGGAAATGATGAATCACTAAATTCTACTCCTGAAACTAATATTACACTGTCTGTTAACTAACTGGAGCTTTTTTTTTTTTTAGTTTATTTATTTTGAGAAAGAAAGAGAAAGTGGGGACAGGGGAGGGTAAGAGAGAAGGAGAGAGAGAGAATCCCAAGCAGGCTGGATGCTGTCAGAGCAGAGCCTGATGTGGGACTCGATCCCACAACTGTGGGGGGAAGTCAGACGCTCAACCCACTGAGCCACCCAGGTGCCCCAACTGGAATTTAAACAAAAACTTGAAGCTACAAAAAAAACCCACACGATGACATCAAAAACGTCAATTAGTTAGACATAAATCTAAACCGTGTGTGAGTATGTGTGTTCGCAGCCTGTATGTTAAAAACTGCAAAACAATTTTGAAAGAAATAAATCAACACTGGACCAATTACGCATGATTCTTTAAAACAAAAGCAAACAAACAAGCAAATGGCTCTGTTTGTACTTCACACTCTATACCAACCATCATCTTGAAATTCCGCACCAGGAAATTCTGGTGGGCATCGAATTGGCATGAAATAGAACATCCTTCCGAGGATTCCATCAATATCAGCCTTTTTTCCTTTCTGAATGTGGCCTAATGGAAAACTGTTACCCATACGTCTGTCAGTGTGCTCTCCTCATTCAAAGCAAATTGGCACCCATTTGAAAGACAAATCATTTCCTAAAATGAAGATGCATTTTCCCCTCTAACATTTGATCAACTTATTTAGATAAAATGGAATGTAAATGCAGCTGAATATGGTCCTGGTGGCACAAATATCATATACAAATAATATGCAGAACATGTATGTGCTGTGCCTGCTACTGTAATTTAATTTCTTGGACTCTGAAACAGAACATCTATCAAGGAATAAAATATTTGATTTATACTTAAATGCACATTAATTATCCACAAGGTTGAGAAGTCATGACTGCCATGATGCTTTGCATTCAGTCAATTTTATAAGTCATATAAAAGATCTTACTCCCTGGAAAAGTGTCTTCTTTTAATTTTTTACAATATATTTTTTTAAGTTTATTTATTTATTCAGAGAGAGAGCGTGTGCAGGAGGGACAGAGAGAGAATCCCAAGCAGGCTCCACACCATCAGCATGGAGCCTGATGTGGGGCTCAATCCCACAGGCTCAATCCCACTGACCTGGGATCAAGAGTCAAACACTTAACTGTTAAGCCACCCAGGCAACTCCTTCTTTTATTTTTTTTTATATGCTGTTAGTATATTTACCTAAATGCTAAACCTATTTTTCTACTGTTATTATACAGATGTTGAGGTTTTAATTTTCCCTCTAACTTCAACATTGTCTCTACTTATTTTCTGTTACTTTTCTTCCTTCTGTTGCTTTGGTGCAGTTTTTCAGTTCTTTATTACTTCTCTGTATACATACCTTTTATCATCTACTGAATCTTTCGTATCAGTCTATATTTTCAAACTAGGTGTTTCTATATAGTTTTTCCATAAATAGCAAATATTTTGTCTCATCTCATTGGAGTATTTACATATTTAACTTGACACATTTAGGGCACCTGGGTGGCTCAGTTGGTTGAGCGTCTGACTTTGGTTCAGGTCCTGATCTCGCAGTCTGTGAGTTCGAGCCCCGCATCGGGCTCTGTGCTGACAGCTCAGAGCCTGGAGTCTGCTTCCGATTCTGTGTCTCCCTCTCTATCTGCCTCTCCCCAGCCTGTGCTTTGTCTCTCTCTCTGTCTCTCAAAAAATGAATAAACATTTAAAAAAAATAACTTGGCACATTTGATCCAAGTTTTGGTCATCAAATTATTTTGTGATGTAGATTATTTGTTTGAATTTGTTATTTTTTCATAGTAGTTATGCTCTCATTTTTCTAGTTCTCATTTTTCTCATCTTTCTAGAAATACTCTCATTTCTTCTCTTTAGCTCATACTCTTCTATGGGTATTAATTACTATTTTGGTAAAGGGTACCCTTGCTGGGAGATGTTCTCAAACTTAGGCCCCAGTCCCTCCTCCCTGGTGTTTTGAAGAGACGTATTCAAGGGTCCAGGGTGGAGTTTATTTCTGTAAGCTTTCTATCACACCTACCAGGAGACTTTGTCTCAGAGAAACTGCTTTTATTTCTGATAGAGCATGTCTCCAAGATAGTATAAATACTTAATAAGTTCTCAAATATTTAATAGGCTCCTCATATGTTTGTTTTCAATTAGTTTCATGTGCTATATCTTGTTTTCTGACATCTCCAGATTGTTGAACAGTGTCTAGAATATTAAGTGTTCAATAATACTTGTTGAGTAAATGAAGGGACAGGAACATGCATGCTTTAAATTAAATAATTAATTAATAACTTATTTTAACAAACAGCCTTGTAACAATTATTACTTTTTCTTTTTTTTTTTTTCAATGGAGGGCTTTTATTACATCTTTACATATCACAAATAGATCTTAAGAACTATCAAGCATCTTGCTTTTTTCAGAGCTGGACAACCCTTAGATGCTGAACTTGGCCTGCTGAACTGTTCCTTTTCTAGAGACATAGATACTATCCAAAATACTTCAATTACCCTTGTTTTTAAGTATTGTGGCCTACTGAATCAAAGCATCTGAATTTGTTCAGATATGTATTCAGTGCTGTTTCCCTCAAGAATTAACTCATCTTGGGGCGCCTGGGTGGCGCAGTCGGTTAAGCGTCCAACTTCAGCCAGGTCACGATCTCGCGGTCCGTGAGTTTGAGCCCCGCGTCAGGCTCTGGGCTGATGGCTCGGAGCCTGGAGCCTGTTTCCAATTCTGTGTCTCCCTCTCTCTCTGACCCTCCCCCATTCATGCTCTGTCTCTCTCTGTCTCAAAAATAAATAAATGTTAAAAAAAAATTAAAAAAAAAAAGAATTAACTCATCTTTTGAGCCCTGAGATACTGAACAAGAATACCTGATCTCCTCAGAACCCTGCTTTTTCATGCAAGGAATTTCAGATTTGAAGAAGAGACTCATTCTTCTGAACAACAGTGTTGATGAAGAAGTGAGCCTACAGAGACGTCATCTGGTAAAGGGAGCCTGATATGACACCCCGACCATGTTCTTCACATGATGACAGAGAGTCAGGACCGTAGTCTGCTCCCTACTATATCCCCATCACTTGCCTGTCCGAAGCCTCCTTGTCTTTCCAAGGTGAGTGAATTCTAACTGATGGGACTGAAGTTGTCTAGAGGTCTTCACAATAGCTGTGTGTCCCTTAGAGTGATGTCACCATTTTCTGAAATGCCCACAGTCCAATTGTTGAGAATGGTCATTCTTGCAGTGGATACAGCAAGGAGAGCTCTTCCTCTTGGAAGTCCCCTGCTACATACAAGTGACCGATAGATGTAGATTTTGGTGGCCCTGTCTATAATCACCCGCTTTAATTTGGTGTGCTGCAAAATACAAAACAGTAGTGGTATTGGTTGCTCAAAGACCCCACAGGGACAGAACCAGTATACATTCCACTAGCGTGGAAGAGTGACATACAGGTTAGGGGAGTTGGCTGCGATGACGATTTCGGTTTTGTCCAGGGACTGTTTGGTACGCCTTAATAACCGATGCCTTGGACAGTTGCTCATCTGATTATTCTTTACATAAGCTTGGGTTGTCAGCAGAAACTAAGACAGATATTAATGTGGTAGGAAGCCATACGCAGCCATGATACAACGCGGAGAAGATACAATGTGTTCCACGCTCAAAATGGCAGGAAAGCACAGTGGCCCAGGACGTTGGTCTGGAACTGACTTGTAAAACACGTGGCTCTGTGAAAACCTTTCTTTGACTCAACGGTGAGGTTGTCGTCTCCACACCGGCCCCACTACGTCCTCCCCTCCCTTTTGCTCTGTTGGGTCTCCCTTCCCTGCTATTGAATTAACATTGTATTTTATTCTACCCACTGGTAGATCTTTCCTACAGGAGCTGAGGTTTGGTCAGTTCAATCTAGATAGCAGAAGCCTGAAATGCATTTCTTAAATACACCTATTGTTTAACAGATCAATAAATAATTAGGAATGAATAATTATAATAATAATAAATAATTAATACATCAGTTAGGGATTGAGGCTCACATGTTCATTTAAAAATGATTAGCTTTATTTTTAATCCCTTTCCTGATCTGATATTTTCTGTCACAACCTTTCATTTCTCAAGAAATATATGTAACTTTATATGACAGAAAACACTATAGGGTAGGCTGATTAAGAACATGCAAGCCCGAACTATCAGACTAAAGGCATCTTATATTGGAAAAAAATGTACACTGATTTTTGAAATTCATTTTTCAGGTTAACACCGATTGTTAAAACTTCTTTGAAAGGAACGTTAAATTATAGACAATAACATTAGCTACAGGATGTTACTGTAGCCTCGAAATATTCTGGTGTTGATAGCTTGAAGAAAATCATTTTTTCAGGCTTACTAGCAACACATGAGCTATCAAGTAGGCAAGGATGTATTGTGTATCACTGGGGAGAAAGGAAAACAATCATCAGTGTTTAATATTCCAAAAGTTTGAGGGAAATGAAGCTACTAAGTATGACTAGACTCTGCCTTTTCTACTGCTCAGAATATAGCTGGGAATTGGGAATTATGCTTGGTAATAAGCTCTTAAGCACATTTGTAGTGTGGGATAAAGTTCTGACTTGGATGAGTGATGTTCATTCAACTAGAGACAATTTTAAAGGGACAGAATATAGGCCAGCAGATTTCTGTGACACATTCATAACCTCTCTGTAAATGTGCTGCCTTTATTTCTTATATCAAATGAATGCTAGGGTTTCAAAAGATATTATTCATAAATAGAATGTAGTTTCTCAAAGGGGGGAAAAAAATGGCCCATAACATACTGACCCCTGGGAAATAAAACACCAAATCATTTCTCCTTTAACTCCAAAGGAAGCCTATATGTTTTTATCAGTCACTTTTTCCGAGGAGGAAATCACTAGAGTTTCACCATCTCTCTCTGTTTCTATTAGGTTGTCAATTTGGTTTGAGTTTTCATCAGAGTTGGATTAACAGCTGGAAGAAGAGTCATCTCATCCAAACATTCACCAGGGAGCAATGAGAAAAATCTATTAAATTTGACATAGGACAATGGTACTTACTCAAGAAGACAGTTTGAACATTTGTAATGGCAAGGCGATTTTTTTTTGTAAAAATTCTTCAGATAATTCTCACAATTGTAAGACTTAGGATTCTATTTAATTGAAAGAGCAATCTAATTTAACAAAAGAGAAATGAAGAGGTATATCCATATGTATTATTAATTAAGGAAGCATTATAAATTAAGCAATTAAAATAGGGCCCCAAAGGAAAATGCTATAAGATTCCATTGCCAGAATCTAATGCAAAAGAATAATTATACATAATAAAAGACACATATTATTTCTGGGTTTGTTGAAAAAAAAAAGAAAGAAAAAGGTTTTGGGGATTGCTATAGCTATACAACAAGTGATGTATATATTTAAAAAAATAGTTGAAATAAACATGATAAAACGTTAATGTTTACTAATTTGTCTGATGGAAACACAGGCCTACTACACTCATTTCCAAGGCTTTATATATATTTTAAATATTTTGTGGTTTCCTTTAGTACAAAATAATGAAAACTTTTATAATAGAAAGGTCTTTATTAATGATGTCACGAAAAACAAATTTGATAGAGAAAGCCATAATATTCATGTGGTTAAATGTCAATTGTAAGTTTTTTTCCACTAGTTTAAACTTTCTCATAAAAATCTAATAAAATATTAACCATCACCAATGAAGAAATAAAAATATCCACTTTTGAGTTGGAACAAGGAACTACCTATATAAACAGTACTCAGAAAAAAAAAAATCTGTTTCATTGAGTTTTAAGGAGGGCTGCATATTTAAAAATAGAAAATCTTGGGTCAAATGGTACATGAGTTAATGAAATAGTTATATACGGCATAATTTATAAGGTGATTTATATTTCATGACATCAATTCCAAGCTGTATTAGAAAAATAAAGTTTCTGTATGTGAGTTCTACATTGCTATTGACTTTAGGTAGCTCCATGAGAGAGAGAGAAATTTTTAATCATCATTCTTGTATTACTCATTGGATATTAAAGAACGTATCAGGGGGGTACCTGGGTGGCTCAGCTGGTTAACCGTCCAATTTTGACTCAGATCATGATCTCACGGTTTGTGAATTCAAGCCAGGCTTCAGGCTCTGTGCTGACAGCTCGGAGCCTGGAGCCACTTTCCCATTCTGTGCCTGTGTCTCTCTCTGCCCCTCCCCCGTGCATGCGTGTTCTCTCTCTCTCTCTCTCTCTCTCTCTCTCTCTGTCTCTCTCTCAAGTAAACATTAAAAGAAAAATTAAAAAAAAAATAAAGAACATATCACATCTCTTACCACAACCACTGTTACAAAATTGTAAGCAGTAAGATATAAAATATGTAACTTTCTCCTTTAATAATGAAGAATCACACAGGTATGTTTTCTTCTCGGTATGTGCGATCTGTGTCCCACAAGTCAATTGGACCTTCAGGTTGCTACATCGGTTGTGAATATCCCTTCTGTCAATTAGTGTCAGCATCATATGATACGGAAACTGCCCATACTCTCACATCCGTCAAGCGTTAGGGGTAGAAATCAAATATTTCCCTGGCTTATTTTTACAGGTTGACCCGCACTTCTTGACAGAGATGTTTCAATTACTTTTCCTTTGTGACTACTCTTCAAGATTGAAATGCAGTTATTGATCATGATGTATCTACAGAGATTTGAAATATACTCATGAAAGATTCTCAGCAGTTACACATAATAAACTATCAAACTGCTACCACGTCTTCTTATAGCCCTTTCTTTCAAGAATATTTTATTAATAGTAACAAAGTCTCATTCTTCTGCAACATACACAGGCTTCTGAGTTCATATCTCTGCAAAAATGTGTCAGAAGCAACATTTACAGCACAGAAATAGTCAACAATATTACTTGACATTCTTTTGTAGCTCCCTCTATAAACAATACAATCAAAACCCACTGTGTTTTCTACGATGTGAAAGATAGTATTTCAAACTGCAGAAAATAATGGATATAATCATGTTATTCAATTAATTGTTAGTATCCACTTATACGTAATGTGTATATTACAGACCTTTAAAAGGAGGTGACAGGGAGAGAGACTAATCTGACTGATGCGAATAAAGGTTAACATTTAGAGTGCTGTCCCACGTTCAAATGGAACAATAGGTTGAGGGTGACTATCCATGTGTGGCCCAAGCTCTTATGTATTGCTTTCTTTTGGATCTTTGAACAGGAACATGAGATACTTCCCTTGTTCCAATCAGAGCCTGTTTCTAACCACATTGCAACTTTTTTGCCTTTGTCTAGATGACTAAATCAATTTGACCCTGATGAGTACTTTTTCTAATCTGTGATTAAAGAATGGTACTTCATGGGGCACCTGGGTGGCTCAGTTGGTTAAGCACCTGACTCTGGATTTCGGCTTAGGTCATGAGCTTATAGTTCAGGAGATTGAGCCCTGCATTGGGCTGTGTGCTGACAGTGTGGAGCCTGCTTGGGGTTCTCTCTCCCTCTCTCTCTGCCCCTCCCCTGCTCTCTCTCTCTCTCTCTCTCTCTCTCTCAAAAAAATAAATAAACATTTAAAAAGAATTAAAAATAAAGAATAGTATTTCCACCATTCTTTTTTGTGAGAATGTAATATTTCACTAATGTACAATTTCTGAGATATTCATAAATATATTAGTTTAGACAAAGAAAAACAGCTGGCATAAAATGGAACAATTATAAAATGAGACCGTTCATGATAATTACAATACCATTGTTGAAGTACAAAATGTAAGATGAAGTCCTGGAAGAGAAAGTTGAGAACATTTTCAGAACAGAAAACAAAAATATAAACATGTTAGAAAATGCCATATAAAAATTTAGAAAATACAGAATATCAGAGAGTTCTATCATCTATTTAATAATTCCAGAAAAGAAAAAGAAGATAGAAAAATATAAACAAATAGAAAGATTTTTCCAAAGCCAAAAGAGGATGATTTCCTAAAACAAAAACCAAAAAACAACAACAACAAAAAGATCGTGTATGATTACTGGCTAGAGAAATACGAGGGGAGAGAAAGCAAAACAAAACAAAAACCAAGAAAAGTTTTCTCTATTCTATATAAAGTTAAATTCTAAAGATATAGACAGATGCTGGATAGTTAAGTAGGTAAATATATAAGGAAACAGAAAAAAAGTTGGGGTGCCTGGGTGGCTCAGTTGGTTTAGCATCAGACTTCAGCTTGGGTCATCGTCTCACAGTTGGAGCCCCGCTTGGGCTCTGTAATGACAGCTCGGAGCCTGGAGCCTGCTTCCGATTCTGTGTCTCCCTCTCTCTGCGCCCCTCCCCCACTCACACTTTTTCTCTCTCTCAAAAATAAACAAGTATTTAATAAATTTTAAAAAAAAAGGGAAAAGGAAAAAAGTTACCTGCGCACCAGAAATCAGATTGCTATCCAGTACTGGAAGCACCAAGTATAAAATTGAGTATTAAAATGTAGAGATAAACGTGCTTAAAATATTCCAAGAGTATAACAGACTATTGTTCAAACTAGCTGTCAAGTAAAAGGGATCCCAAGTGTATTCTGACATTTTTTTTGAAATTTTAAGTCCTAGGCTATCTCTACAAAGCACATATATCTGTACACATGCATTTATTTATTCTTATAATGTAACCAAAACGTAAGCAAAGAAAAAAAGTTGAGTCAGCTACAGAAAAGACAACGAACTGATTATGGGTGAAATGAAGCCAAACCCTAATAGAGTAGATGCACAGAGGTCTACAGACATTCCTATAAAAGCAAGAACGACGATGAGGATTTCACAAGTTACTGGGATAAGGTGCTAGGTTTTTTTAGGAATGCAGGGTGAGGGACGTTCTCACTTCTTTTGTTAAAAAGACGCAACTCCTGATGAGAGGTAACCTGCCTAAATGTAGCTCACTCCCTCCACCGCAGACTCAGCACCGCACGCTCTTCTTAGCCAGTTGGCCAAGGCACTTGGGCAACGCTTCTGTTTTCAGCCTCGACAGCCTTGAACTCTGTCGAGGGAACTGCGGAAAAATGCCGAAATCCGCCTCCCAGGAACTGACCATCACTTGGGCAGCAGCATCAAAGCACAGACTCCAGGGCAGGGTAGAGCCCAGGACATGGGGATTCTTTTAACCCAGGGAGGCAATACGACATCACCCCAATTTGTAGACGTGCCACGTCTGTCTGGGTTCTCAAATTTCTGTAGCGAATCGAACCGACAAGGAGATCACTCTCTATCCTTGGGACACTGAACAGCCAGGAAATGTCTATGGCATGGGGGCCAATAGGACATGACAGCCGGCCTGAAACTACATGACCAGCGGAAAATTAGCTTCCTTGCCTTTTAATCATTACGGGATCCCCGATATTAAAAACTGTCCAACTACCAGGCACACGACCTGAACCATCAGACCAAATGACCTAACAGAGAACGTTGCTCTTTTTATCTTTTGCGTGCTAGAAGTCAGAGGCAAAGGATTCCTAATGAATAAAAAGATCGCATGTCCGTGGAATAACCACTAGATGCACTGTATCAGCATGTGAACATAAAGAAAACAGGAGAAATTCATTGATTTGAGAAGACATTAAATAACTTTTTTTTAACTTAAAAAATGATTTTGCACACACACAAAATTTTTAGATAGTTAAATATGTGTCAATATTAGTGGTTTGAAAAGCCCAGCACAGGGCAAAAATACAAAAACTAATATACACTCAAAACCCCCAACAGATAGAGCACTATTCCTGTTGTCTCTTTACTGAGTCCTGGTGGTTTTGCCTTTCAGGAAATCTTTCACTTGTATCAGAGTTATTACATGTATAGGCAGAAAGTTGTTTAGAACATTTTCTTATTTTTATTTTAATATCTGTTGAATCTATACTGATTTTATCTCTCTCAATACAAATAATGATAATGTGGGCAATCTTTCTTTTTTCCTGATAGTCTGGATAGAAGTTTATCAATTTTGTTGATCTCAAAGAACCAGTCTTTGATTTCATGGATTTTCTATTTTTTTTTTTTCTATTTTGTACTCAGTGATTTTTGGCTCTGATATTTAGTTTTTTCTTTATCAATTTATTTTGGATTTAATGTTCTCTTTTTTTCTAGTTTATTAAGGAGGATATTGGGGCAAATGAGAATTGCCTTTTTTTCTAATCTCAAAATTTCTCATATTGTGTTTTTATTGTCCTTCAGTTTAAAGTAATTTCTAATTTTTATATTGATTTCTGAATTAAAACATTGAATTTCCTATTGACCATGTCTGGTGAAGTTTTTCTCTGAAACATTTTTGTTTTTCATCCTCTAAAAGTTTGATTTCTATCACTTTTAATATTTACTGTGTCTTTACTTATTTGGATATCAGGAACACACATATACAATTTTTTTAAAGCTTCCTTATTACTAATCCTAATATCTGTGTTTTTTCTAGATTGATTTCAATCCACTTTATATTCTAATTATGGTTTGTATTATTCTGCTTATATATATATATATATATATATATATATATGTATGTATATATATATTCTAGTAGGTTCCAACTGGATGCCAGTCATTACAATCACTTTTAGTGTTTGGTGTTATATCTTAAAAAAATATTGCATAGCTCACTGTCATACTCATTGTATCCTTCATTTTCTTTTAGAGTATTTACAAAACTACCTTGTATAGTTAGGTCTATGATTATGAGTTAGATTGAAGGGTTTTTTTTTTTCCTTCTTCTGTTGAACTTTCAACTGTTCCACTTTCATTTCTTGGAGAACTACCATTTCTACACCAAATATCTTCATAAATTTTCACTAAGTTTATAATAAATATTTAATGTTTCTCTACGCTAATTTTAAAATGGAGTCAATTGTGGAATGATTTCAATAATGTATTATTCTCCTCAGTATGTCTTTTATTTATTGTTTCTATTACTTTGCTTGCCTTGTAATTTTACATCTTAGACATTCAGATGAGTGACCAATTGACCAAGGGTCACACGGCAGAATAGATAAACTATTTATTATATGTACTGTTGCATTATTATGATAGCATGGGCAAAGACTAAAAGGTACTGGAGAACAGCACGGTTCTGTACCCAGCATTCTAGAGTGAAGAAAGACAAGAAAGTGCCCAGTGGAGGAAGAATGCTTCCCTAAGCAAATTCTGACAAATATTCCTTCAACGCCTTACCATTTCAGGAACATGCAGAGAAAGAATACTCATCCATTTGGGGGATAGATTTATTGGCCTTTTGAACTATAAAAATCTCTAAAATATGTGACATATCCTTATATGTTAATTTTGGTCCCGCACTAAAATTCTTCCTACACATCTTATCCTGCCTTCTTAGATTCTTTTCTAATTATATCACTTATTGTCAAATGCCAGGAATCCCAAAGTATTATTCCTGGAGCTTTATCAAGCATCATGTTCTAAAGTTTCTTATAACAGTTGGCCCTTAAATGGTCCAGGATATTTTGGTAGATACCAAACCTTCAAAAGAGCAAGCCGTGTTTCAAATGACCAAGGAACTGACTTTAGTTTGTTGACAACATATTAACACCAGATTATGAACAGCATTTTCTAATAATCTAAAACAACTAGCAATCATTGTGGACATACTGGAGGATCACAACACAAGCATAGAAAGAGATCCGCGACTAAAAATAACATATGTTAATATGATCGTAAATAGAACTTAACAGATAGTCCTTACAGCAGTATGAGAGATCGATTGAAAGAGAGGAGAGTTTGCAGGGGAGGAGAAAAAGACCATAGGATGAAGTGTGGACCATGAAATTTTGAAACTCTCTTTATTCTAAATTACATAACAGGTAGGAAGCGTTATTTAAGCATGGATTGATGAGCAAATGCCATACTTTAGGTCAAAACCTGAAGTATTATCTTTATATGCTACAAAACATGCCCAGTGTCCAAAGACACTCTGGGTTGTCTTTGTCTTCTTTGGACAGATGTTGAAAGCGATTGTGTCTCCATGTCTCTCCAAATTAGTAAGGTCACCATTGTAAAAAAAAAAAAAAAATCAGGTGAAAATAATTATAACCGATGATGGTAAAATGGAAGAGATTCTAAATCGGTTATTTGAAAAACTGGACCACATAATTAGAGCCTTAAATATTGCTTTTATATTTAATTGTGACATTCTCTGTTTCCCATCAAGTAGGCACATTTATTAATGAAATGCACGTATTTAACATAGTACTTTCCATTTTATATGCATTATCTTATTTCACCTTCAAAATAACTTTGTAAATTTCAACTATCCAGTTATTATGACCGGGAAATGGAAGTTCATTACCACAGGGTGAATGACTAAGAGCAATGAGTTTAGATTTGTGGACTTGGACCATAATCACCACACAGGAGGCTCCGGAATTTCCCTCCTCCTATGCATGCGTTGAAAGTACAGCTACACATGGATTAATTCTCTCTGAAAGAAATTCAGAGAGTGAGCAAATCCTACATATCAGGTAACTAATGTAATACCCGCATCAAAATGGAGAGAAAAGGCTGAGACACATTCTCACCATAGACCCCACACTCAGCACAGCACCATCCAGGTGAGAAGGAATCATCACCTCTGAGCTTCTCCCTGAGGAGCAAAGGGTTTGGACCACACATCTACCACCCCAACTTTTAAGGCTGCCACCTAAGTGATGGGCCCCAAATCACCTAGCTCTGAAAGCCAATGGGGCTTACATTCAGGAATCCCATAGGTACTACAGCATACAAGAAATTAGTTTTTGATGGACACAGAAGCACTAACCATAGCTCTCCCTCCAGGGCTCAGCACAGAGGAAGAGGCCAAAATGCCCAACTCCCAATCTTTCCCTGGGAGAGGTTTGAGTACTTAACTTTCCCACATGCTGCTTAAGGGTCCAGTTTCTAATAAGTCTGCATACAGGTTCAGATTATGGTCTTTCCCTTGAGGAAACTGACAGATTTCAGCACACCCTCTATCATTGTGAGACACTAAGAACAGAGGGAGGCATGAATAATTAAAAAGGTTTGAGAGACAAATCAGGAGCTAGGACCAAGATGAAAATAGTCTGTCAAGATTGGGAGTGGTAGTTATTTTGTTTAATGGGCAGAAACCAACAGAAAAGACAGACAGACAGACAGAAAGGAAGAAAGAAAGAAAGAAAGAAAGAAAGAAAGAAAGAAAGAAAGAAAAAAGAAAGAAAAAGGAAAGAAAGAAAGAAAGAAAGAAAGAGAAAGAAAGAAGAAACAAAGAGGAAAAGGAAGAAAGAGAGAAAGATAGAAAAAGGAAAGGAGAGAGAAGAAAGAAAGAAAAGAAACAAAGAAAGAAACAAAGAAACAAAGAAGAAAGAGAAAGAAGAGAAAGAAAGAAGAAAGAAAGAAGAGGAAGAAGAAAGAAAAAGAAGAAAGAAAGAAAGAAGAGAAAGAAAAAGAAAAAGGAAAGGAGAGAGAGAAGAAGGAAAGAAAGAAAGAAAGAAAGAAAGAAAGAAAGAAAGAAAGAAAAGGAAGAAAGGAAGAAATTTGTTACAAACTAACATGAAAAACCTTCAAATCTAATGTTTACGAAACATATTAATGATTTACCCATCACTAATTATACAGATTATTAGAGAATTATTCAGCAGAAACTTTCTGGGCCGGAAGGAAGGGGGGAGTGGGAAAATATATTCAAAACACTGAAGAAAAAAACTGTCAACCAAGAACACTCTACCAAAGTTACCCTTTAGAACTGAAGGACAGATAGTTTCCCAGACAAACAAACAAACAAATAATAAAGAAGTTTATCATCACTTAGACCAGCTTTATGAAAAATGATAAAAGGAGTTCTTCAAGCTGAAATAAATGGATATTAATTAGTAATAGGGAAACAACTGAAAGTATTAAATTCCTTAACAAAATACTAGCAAACAAAACTCCACAGTACAGTAAAAGGATTTTACACCATGATCAGTGGGATTTATTTTAGAGATTTTGGGATGGTTCAACATCTGTAAGTGAATCAATGTGATACACCACATTAAAAAATGAGGGATAAGAATCATATGATAATTTCAATAGATGCAGAAGAAGCATTTCACAAAATGTAACTGCCTTTCATGATAAAAATTCTCAATAAATTAAGTATAAATGGGCTGTATATCAACACAATAAAGACCAAATATGGTAAGTTAACATTATACTCCAGGGTGAAATGTTAAAGCTTTTGCTCTAAGATTAGGAAAAATACAAGACTGCCCACTCTTATCACTTAAAAATATTTTTAATGTTTATTTATTTTTTGAGAGAGAGAGAGAGAGTGCGAGCAGGGGAGGGGCAGAGAGAGAGGGAGACACAGAATCTGAAGCAGCTCCAGGCTCCGAGCTGTCAGCACAGAGCCTGCCGCGGGGCTCAAACTCATGAACCGTGAGAGGATGACCTGAGCTGAAGTCGGATGCTGAACCGACTGAGCCACCCAGGCACCCCCACTCTTATCACTTTTATTCAACATAGTAGTGGAAGTCCCAGGAAGAGCAATTAGGCAAATGAATGAATGAATGAATGAATGAATGAAAGAAATACCAAAAGAAAAAATGCCCGCAGGTGACATGTACTTATATGTGGAAACACTAGGGAGTCCTCCAAAAAACTATTAGAACTAATAATTTCAGTAAAGTTGCAAGATACAAAATCAATATACAAAAAAAAAAATCTCTTATAGTTTTATACTAATGAAAAACAATTGAAAAATGAAATTAAAAATTGCTAAAGAATGTATAACATGAAGAAGAAAGAATTGCTCTTAACTGTTTCAATCTACATTATCATAATTTAAGCATAAGGTCACATATGTATACATGCATACATAGAGATGCTATTTGTCTTTTTACTCCTTTGTGTGTTAGTGTTATGATTTTTTTTTCTGAGAAATTTTTTTTTTTTTTTAGTGGCAGTGTGCCATTACAATATGTGAATGATAGCATCATTCTTTTGTTGCTGCTTTATTTTTGGTTTTTAGTTTTACCTGTGTGTTAGTAGTATCTGGGCTTCCATCAGATGCGGTATTCTATTTGACAAAACATAACGGAAGCCTTGCTCAAGTTGATTTTACAATTTGCAGGATTCTGTTATGTTGGCTCTACCCAGAGTCATGGTCTTTTTTTCTACACCAATATTCTGTTATAGTAGGTCATGACTTTCCCTGGATGTCTCCGGAAAATGGATACAAATACAGAATTTTATCAGATTATCTTTTGATTTTTTTTCTAACACTTTAGATTTAGAGTGATTTCTTCACTCTAGCATGGACCCTAAGGTCCTTAGGCAAATGAGGCTACCTCTTGAATTTAAGCGTCTCTAAAATGCTTCTGTCAATGGCAGGGAAGACATATCTAAGCCATCCAAAGAGCATATTTCTGCTTATTATTTTGGAATCTTAGAGAAGCTTACATAGTTTACTGAGATGAATGATTCAGCCAAAAAAAAAACCCTTATGTTAATGGATGTTATGATTGATATGCCAGGCTTTATGACTCACAGTTTGCCATATATATCACGCTTGAACAAAATATACACTGCTAAAATGGGCGGATTTAGGAACCTGAGAGACCCTTATAGCCTATGGCAGAGACACTTTTAATGTTCCACTAAAAAGTTCAGAATTCCCAAGAAGTTTCCTTTCATCTATTTTAGCATTCCCTGGCCACTATACCATATATTCCATATCAAAGTCCTTTAGTTGACAATTTATTTGTGCAATAATTTAAATATTCAGATATCATATTTCAACCCCTAGTTACTCACCACGTACTATAATTTGTGCTAATACATTATATAAGAGAAAATTATAATTATAATTGTCAATTGTTGATTGTGAAATATTTCTGGACTACTGAGATGCAAATGTGTGAAAAAAAACATGCATCTTAACATCAGTGTAATGTGCTATAATTTTAGTGAGACAAGTATAAAATATTGTGAGAAACCAGTCAGACAAACTCCCTCTTTTTCAATGAAATCATGGAAAATATGGATTTTGCAGATAGCATTTCTGCATATTGTGTATATTATGTGTATGCTACGTGAAAGCTATATTTTATTGTGTATATTATATGAAATCTAAAGTTGTAAGTCTGACTGCATAAAGAGGCACATCATGCACCTGGGACCCAGGGGACTAGATTTCTAGCTGTACCTGTTTGTTGATTGATGATTGACTCTTTTGGCACTATTGTGGCGATAAATGCCAAGACTTGAGACAGTTTAACTGAGCATGAGTTATCTTTCATTGTGCCTCCGTAATTAATTGGTCCAGATCTCATACTGTAAGCATCCACTGGTGGCAAAAATGGATGACCAACTTCCTTTAGAAATTCCAAGTATGCATTCAAAGAAAGATAAGGAGGACTTTATAATATGAGGTGGTACCACTTTGATGAATGGTACTCAGCATAGGATCCCCCCTCCACGGTGCCATGTGATTCTGTTTTAAAGAAAAGTTTATAAATTTGCCTGTGTGTTTGTCTAATGCATTCAGTCAGATTCAGGGGAATCTTATAAATAGAAAGTTCCAATGATAGAAAAATGGTTTGTAAGGACCACTGAGAAATAGCATAGTTCAGAACTCTTTTTGGGATTGGTAAGCCATCAAGTCATTAAGTGTTTTTAAATCCTTATGACTGGAAGTAGAATTCAAGAGTAGGTATTAGCCTAGGGTGAGGTGTTATCAGTAAAGGTATATTTGGGTATAAAGTAAACATCTTTTATGCATAGAATGATGCCAAGTTAAAATTCCGGTGGCTGGAACTAGGAAGGTGTTATGCTAAGTGAAATAAATCAGTCAGAGAAAGACAAACATCATAATTTCACTCATATGTGGAATTTAAGACAGAGAACAGACGAACATCGGGGAAGGGAAGGAAAAATACGATAAAAAGAGAGAGGGAGGCAAACCATAAGAGACTCTTACATACAGAGAATAAACTGAGGGTTGCTGGAGGGGGTGTTGTGTGGGGGGATGGGCTAAATGGGTGATAGGGTTTAAGAAGGGCAATTGTTGGGATGAGCACTGGGTGTTGTATGTAAGTGATAAGTCACTGAATTCTACTCCTGCAACCAATACTTCACTGTATGTTAACTAACTTGAATTTAAATAAACACATTGTTTAAAGTAAAACAACAACAACAAACAACTCTCAAAGAAATCTGAATTGTTTATGTATAATGAACAACTACCTAAATTAAAACACACATGAAATGCAGAATAAATCTCAAGTTATCACAATTCTATGTAAGGGAAGACCGGCGAAGTTTCAAACTTTAGTCAGGCTCCTGAACCTTCTGTGAACCCCATTTAATGCACTTTCTTTGAAAACCCAGTTTTAGCAAGTCAGTATAACCAGAACCCTCCATACCCTGGAAGTTTTCTCTTAAGAACCTTCTTTCCACTGGACCCCAACCTGCTCTTGGCAATAAATTCCCACATGCCCATGCTATATTTGGAGCCGAGCCCAATCTCTCTCCCCCACTGTAAAACCTCATTGCAGTGTCCCTATACCTATCACAATGGTCCGAATAAAGCCTGCCTTACCACTATTGATAAGTGTCATCAAATATTTTTTTTTACAGCATACCTGCTGATTTCTTGAAGAGTTACAGAAAAGATACATACAAATGCAATCAAAATTGAAATCCTGGCGTAGTAAAAAGAAAAGAAAACAGTTGTTGGTACAGATTGGCACACGTGGCTTAAGTCAACACACTTCTGAGGCTTTGCAAAAGCCATGGATGTAAAATTTCAGTTGGATGGTGTTCAGCTACGACAGAGTCAGAGACGCACGGAATCACAATAGAAATGTTCGAATCATAGAAGCTGGAGTTCTCATACCTAAAAAAGGTACTTGCTAGCACCTAGTAACCCTACATCCTCCCTCTATCTTTCGTAATCTTAAGCTAAAAATCTAAGCCCTAGACCATTCAGAAGAATTGTAAACTGAGTCGTGGCTCAACCCTATGTGCAAAGCCCTCTAATTCCACTTTTCACTGTAGTTGCTCAAGGGACTCTACTCCAGAGTCCTTGTACACACAGACTCTGAGAAATGGGACCCCAAACTCTACTTTCACCTTAGATGAGAACGCACAGCAGAACCTGGAGGCACGGTGGATGCTGTAGCCAACAGCTTCACAGAGGGGCGCAAAATGCGCAAGTAAAAACTGTCCCGGAGTCACAGTTCAGATTCTTTCCAATGGGAACAGTCACAGCGATATTTTGTGTGTTCTCCATGTTTATAACCGTTATAAACATGATTAGCAGGATTTCAACCAGGTTTTCAGGGTTGCCTTGCCGGCAGATAAACTCCATGCACAGCCAGCTGTATGTACAAGCTGACTGCATAGATAACCAACTTGTGTAGAAAATAGCAATTTGTAAAGGCAGTCTCAAAAAAATTGGTAGGGGCAGTTTTTTGCATTTTGCCCAGTAGGTCAGACGGAACAAAAATAAACATTCGTAAATTGAACAAAGGTAAAGGCTTGGGAAAGTACCTTTGGAGAATGACTAACATATTTGAACTCCTTTTTGGAACTGAAACCACAGAAAATGCTCTTCAGGGCCATATTTGTTCATGGCCTTCCCCCTGCAAAGTTCAAAAGCAATTTTAAATCATTTTAGTGAGCAGAGCTGAGATGCAGAGATTCTGTGCACACTGAGACAGAAGACTGATCACTGTGTAAGCTCTCAGTCAAAAATTGGGCAAGATATCGAGTCAAAATTGATGACCCTCCATTTAGCATTCCTAAATTATAAAAAAAAAAAAAAAAAAAAGTGTTGGGACCATCAGGATCAAGGGAGGAACTGTCAGTATGAAAAAGTCAATAAATCTGAAAATGGTTCATGGAATTTATTTTTGTGTGTGTCTAATACTACAGTAAGCAGTAGAGACATTAGAAAACCCATTGTTTTAAGTGGTTTTGTCAAGCGGTCCCAAAAGCTGTTCTGGGGGGAAAAAAAGGGACTTGTGAAATTTGAATGCTACAAGCACAATCTAAAAAGAGAACCCATCTTAACTCCCCTCCATTTGTGTTTCTAGAAATTAGATCTCCTTGTTCCAGTGTGACAATACATATCAGTAAATGCACATAAGGCTAATTAATCTATGTTGTGAAAAAATAAAAATATCTGCTTTCAGGTTCAGTGCTCTCGACCTGCCCCCAAATTGTCTAGGTTGTTCGTAGAAAGGGAATGTATCCCCCACATAAGGCGATTTGGACACATTTCAATGTAAAATTTATAAGCCACAGATTTCTTAGGGACTCAATCCTGTTCATTCTATCATCATAGAGTATAGACACATAAGAATAAGAAATTAAATGATAAAATATATGTTAGGTAATGAATATGCCATTTAGTTCCTCCAGGCAATCTCCTTTGCCCTAAGGAGAAAGAGAGCAAACTCTCAACAGGAAATATTCCTCTGAGCCCCACAAAATCATAAGTAGGAGAACCCAGTGGATTACCTTCATCGCTTCTCATTCTCTATCAAACCTAAATTTTATTAGCTATGTTGCAAGCTACTATAACTTGCATGTAATGTAAAATCTTACCATCGATATATCTGACAAATATTTCCAGTTCCCTTACTAACCTTGGCTATCAGCTCCTTCTGGCCAACTGAGTCCAGGATAAATACATCAAAGATATGGTGGGTTTAGCATTAAATAAACAAAACTAAACTGAATTCATCCTTCTGATAAGTAGTGGCTTTCAAAAAAATAAGTAGTGACTTTCTGTTTGACTATTTTCCGTTGGGACGATGGACTCCAGATTGGCAGGTTCATTCTTTCCTGATGCACTGAAAATTCTGATGAAATTCAGTCTGCTGAATTATTCTTCTGTGCGGTATCAGTTGCCCTTATAAACATACTTGCTTGATAGCTTCTTACTGCTTACATTTCTTCCTTAGCGCTCTATTTTCCTAGATGCAGATGCCTTCAGTTAAGTGATGTTAAGGGATGCCCTGACCGTAAGGAGTTGATTGACACCAAAGATTCTGGCTGGCCAGACTGACATCACCAAGAACCCTCGTTTTACAGGTATCGTGTTGCAAGGCTAGTTAGTGCCACGAATGGTAGCCTGCCCACCTGTCATTAGCCGTTTCATCTTCCCTTGTCATTTAACGACTTAATTAGTTCCCTAAAATCTTAGTAGGGATAACTTTACTAAATCAGACCACCCACACTTCAGAAAAATCCACTCACTGAGAAAAGTGTGCACTGCCCTATAACAACGGATGGAAATTTCTAGGTGAACATGATCAGAACGTACAGAAATTCCTATTAGAACAAACAATCAAAGGAATAAGTTAAATTGTAAACCTTTCAAGAATGCTTCCCAGGTTGACTCAGACCATTTCCACCTTAAAAATACAAATAAATGGCTGTGTGACAAACCAGACTTTATGGGGGGAAAAAAAAGACCTTTCGCCACTATCCTCACCTGTCCATCCCTCATTTCTTTAGGAACAAACTCCATTTTTGTCACTGCACGATCTGGTATTTGAAAGAACCAAGATTCTTTGAAGTAGAAGGATATCGCCAATGGCAGAAAGAAAGTTAGTCCTAGTTTGTTCATAATCATTGTGTGGATACAGTTTCAAGGGCTGGTGACAGATTTAGGGGAGAGTGACCCCATCCTATGGACAACATGATTGTGATTTTGAACAACTTCCTTTCAAATTATTTCTCCTACAACTTGATTTATACTACTGAGATTTACTATTGCCAAAACAACTACTTCTGATACCATAGCGACTAGCTATTTATTATCACAGTTAAGGGTAGATTCGCACCCGAAAAGGTTGTTCCTGACTAACTGTCCAAGTAAAGAACCAATACGCGTTTTTGCTTATCCAAGCCCATGATTTTTTGCTAAAATCACGCTGCATAACAAAACACCTTGAAAGTATTTTGTTTTCTTTCACTGTGGATTGGGTAGAGGAGCTTTGTTTCAGGCATGCAGTCAGTTGGCCTTGATTTTAGGCTTCGAATTCCATTTACATCAGCTCTATATTGGTTCCACATCATCTTTGGACCTTCAGCTGGTTTGTGTCCATTCTTCTCATTGCTGGTCCCCGAAGAGCAAGAGGAGAGGCAGAAACATGAGTAACCTGTTGAAGTCTTGGCTCAGAGCTAGGAAGACTTCAATTTCTTTACCAATTCCATTGACCAAAAAAAGTCCATGGCCGAGCCAAACATCAGTGTGGGGGGAAATAGACTCTGCACAATTTCTTACTTTGCAAGGTAACAAGCTAGGAGGGAATAAATAAAGGAAAATGGCATAATCTGCCACAGGAAATGTAAATAATGGAAACTGGGCTCATTAAGCCTCCCATGGACTGCAAAAGACCCTGTGATGTGAAAAATGTAACAGGAGAAAATATCTAGCATTACTTCCTAGGAAGTCTAGGGATGTATCTTTAATAGAAAAAAAAAAAGAGATAATAGTCATGGTAATTGAAACTCAGGCTCCCATGAGGCAAAGAGAATCATGAGTCTGAATCAAGAATAACCAAATTGGAAAAAGTCCACTTTATCCAGGAACCTTTGAAGAGTAGATACATTTTCTGCACAGCAGGAGGAATCTTTGACCGTCTGGACATTAGAAAGAATAATCACAAATAATTAAAAAGGGACATGTGTTATAATCAACCAAAGGAGCTTTTGTTATAATCAATCGTTTCGTCACGTATAAACACATGCATATGCAAAGCAATATAAGGAAGATCAGCCTGCTGGAACATGTGTGAATGTTACACCAGGCAGGTGTCAAGAGTGACACCAATTGACCCAGGAGGCAATAGAAAGAATCTCCAGTTACTATACTTAAGAAGAACAGGATATTATACAGAAACGGCCACTTTTGATTAGTGAGAGTACATGACTCTCCTTCAGGGAAGCACTCGAATTTGTTTTTCATTCATTTGCTTGGTTTTTTTTGTTAAATGGGTAGTTGCATCATATGAGGTGAAGATTCATTACTATTATATTTCAGAAGTTTGAATACAATGTGATTTTGTTTATACAGATTGACTAATTAAAGGCTGGCTGAGGGCATATATTCATTATTGGCTCCCTCAACTCCAGTTCGACCCTTTTCTCTCTTGCAGTGTAGCTCACGGTTTTGCCCCACATGTGACCAAGTTCCCACCGTCTAATGTATGAAACAGGAGTAGGACTGGAAGGTGGCAGTGATAACAAAGGCCTTTGCTTCCCAACTTTGTGGCTGTCAGGCAGCAATGCAGGCTCATTGAATCTTTGTGCACGGATCACAGTGGAGGTGCGGTGGCCATTCCCTCAGCTCCTTCCTGCTCTCCATATTGTGACTAAGGCAGCGTCATTCGGACTCAGCAGCTAGACTTCCTGGCTCCCCAGTCTCACAATTATGGTAGGGGTAGCTGTTCCCTCAGAGGACTAATTCTAGGATGTTGCTCTAACAACCATTCTTGGAACCGCAACCTAAAGCAAGATACCCCTTAATTCACTGAACTAAACATACGTTTTCATAAACGAACTAGAAAGCTGTGTCTAATCTCAAGTGTAACTGACACGTACCTCTGATAGATTTTCGGATAGAGCTATTCTGCCTTCTTAGGATATACCACACTTGATTATGATAACTTCTTTTGTAAATACACAGACATACACATTGACCTACTACGTTCTTGTGTTTTTTTGTTTGTTTTGTTTTTTGTTCTTTTTGAGAGAGGAAGAGAGAGTGTGCGGGAAGGGGGCAGAGGAAAGGGAAAGAGTGAATCTTAATCAAGCCCCACACAGGGCTTGATGCTACAACTGTGAGATCATGACCTAAGCTCAAATCAAGACTCAGATGTTCAACTGACTAAGCCCCAATCTACTGTTTTCTTAAAGATATTGTGTCAACAATTATAATGAAAACAGGTATATATTTTATTTTCTCATACTATAGTTATTCATTCTGGAAATCAAGTGTATTAGTCAGGGATCTCCAGAGAAACAGAATCAATACACTGTAGATGTATATATGAAAGGAGACTTATTATGAGGAATTGTCTCGTGTAATTTTGGAGACTAAGAAGTCTCATGATGTGTTGTCTGTGAGCTGGAGACCCGAAAAAGTAGATGGGCTAATTCAGTCTGTATCCAAAGGCCTGAGAACCGGGGGAGGTGGATGGAGAAGCTAGTCCAGGTGTGAAGTCCTAAGAACCAGTAGTGTGGAGAGCGGAAGAGCGGTGTCGGTCATTAAGGCCAAATTCTTCCTTTCTCAGACATTTTATTCTATTTAAGCCCACACTGCACTGGATGATCCTCACTCACACAGGAGATGGCGAACTGCTTTACTGATTCAAATGCTAATTTCATCCGGAAACATCCTCACATGCCCAGAAATAATGTTTAAGCAAATATCTGGGCCCCCTGACGTGCAGATGAGTTGATACATAAAATTAACTGCCACATCAAGTTTATTTTTTTCTATACAGAATGAGTTAGTCATCTCACTCCCTTTTTATTTTTTTTGAAGAAAACTTTCCTAAGAGAGAAGTTTTTGGTTTCTTGACATATTTTTATAACTTAACTATAAAGCCATATGTCACGTGCACACACCCACACACACAAACCACATACACACCACACACACACACACACACACACACACACACAAACCACACACATACCATACACACAGGGTGCATTTAATACGTCTCATTTAATAACACTTGCATGTATCATGTATATGTTTCCCATTATTACCAATTACTGAGAATTTTCCAGAAATTTCTTGCAGAACTTTCTAGCACTATTATTTAAATTTGCTAATTTATTAGTAAGTAAACAGTAGTTCACGATGGTCACTGTTTCTGCACACCTGTTTTACCTATTTTCATTCATCGTTCATTTTATATCTTCAGACTTTTCTCCCTTTCTCTCATTTTCCTTTTTCTAAATTTATCTACATTAATAAAATGTTTCAATTTTCAAACATCAAAAGGTTATGACAAATCATGCATAAGATGTCTCATTACCAAACTTTGTCTAATCATGCTATCAGTCTTTACGCACGAGGCAGTACACAATATGCACGATACTATGCGTTACTTTTGTCACTTATCAATACAATCTGAAGGTGTCATCACTTCCATATATTCAGAACTGCTTTTTTCCCCAAATTACACATTTTAAGTTTTTCATATGAGGTTATTTCCAACCTCTTAATTTTGTAATCATTGATGAATAATTCATTTTGTACATATACCACTTTGACATGAAACTTTTTCTTCTCAATGACTAGCAAACCTATGTTTGTATACGCACCATATATGTATATTATATCTATATGTATACACACACACACACACACACACGTGTGTTTAAATATGCACACACACTAGTCATTGTGATATGAACCACAAATATTTTGTCCAGATTTTGCCTTCCTTCTGACTTTTCTAACTTCCACAGTAGGTAGTCTTATAAATTTCCTTTATTTTCTTTTGTTTTAAGGTCACAGATTTTTATCAGTCGATGGCCAGGGAGTGATAGTGGAACAGGGACAATTCTCCCAGCTAGTGACTGGCCCTGGATTTTCCAGCAGCTGCTGAGTCACAGAGGCAATTTCCTGCTCCAGTGTTGCTTTGTCCCCTCCTCCGCCCCCAAGGGCCCTGACCCCGTCAGAGTGAGTATTCCAGCCAGACCAGAGACTGAATATTGTCCTGGGGAGGGATGGGGGTGGCACTTTCTTCTCTACTGGTTGTGACAGTACATGCTGAAATTAAAATGAAAAGCCCTTTCTCTGGAGATCAACTCATCTCTTGAAAAATACTGGTGTTATTCTTTTATACTCCCACATATTTTTACCCTGATATACAGTATTTCACACATATTTGAAAATGCTCCAAGACTTCATTACCAGCCAGGTATTTTTTCCACAGCATAATCGCGTTCTCTTATCTGAACTCATAGATGGCAAAGCTTAATTTTGAACCAAAGTATAAGTAACTAAGATAAAAATTATAAATATTTGAGAATAACTGGAACATCTAATGTAATTATGAGTAGATAAAGCTGTATCTAAATGAAATGACAAAGAACATATAGTTGATCCTTGAGCGATGCAAGGACTAAGGGGCCCCAAACCCCATGCAGTTGAATATTCATGTGTAACTGGATTCTCCAAAATGTTAACTACTAATAGCCTACTTTTGACCAGAAGTCTTACTAATAACATAAACAGTCAATCAACACATATTTAGTATGTTGTATGTATCATATGTTGTATTTTTACAATAAAGTGAAGCAGAGAAAAAAAATGTTATTAAGAAAGTCAAAAGGAAGAGAAAAGATATGTTCTCGACAATGGTCTGTTTATCAACAAAGACTGCCTGTAAGTGAACCCAGGCAGTTTAAACTCATGTTCCTCAAGAGTCAAGTATGTAATAGAATTTTTTTAAGTCACATATTTTTGATATTATGACTCACAAAGCAGGGAAAGTTTGATCTTATATTTCATTGCTCTAATTCTGGTCATTATGGGTTTTGTAATATGTCAAATGGCCTTATGAATATTTTTTAAGTTTTTTTTAATGTTTATTTATTTTTGAGAGAGAGAGAGAGAGAGAGAGAGAGAGCATGTGCATGAGTTGGGGAGGGGTGTGAGGGAGACAGAGGATCTGAAGCAGGCTCCAAGCTGATAGCAGAAAGCCCGATATGGGGCTTGAACTCACCAGCCATGAGATCATGACCTGAGCCTAAGTCCAACACTTAACTGACTCAGCCACCCAGGTGCCCTGGCCTTATGAATTTTGATGAACATATATTTGCAGTTTCACGTGGCCTTTTTCTGTTGACCTGTTTATGTGTCCCCCTGATTGATTTGTGACATGTTATCTGATCACTGTAGTCAAGATTGTAACATATGTTCAGATTTTTCTCCTTCAAATAATTTTAATTAAATCAAAAATCAGTTTTCTTAAGTCCCAGTTTCCTTTTAAATCTACCAATATTTTCTTCTGGAACATTTATGAAATCCTATCTACAATTCGGTCTTCAGCGCATCTGAAGTTTCTTGTGGCCTCATGTACGGAATGGATGCAACTTTGATTTTTTTTGAAATGATTGCTCAGCTGTACCTTTCCAGTTTTCCAAAAGTCCATTTTATGTACCGCAGACTCTACACATCACATTTATCACGTTTTAAATTTCTGTATATGTGATTTTTTTCAGAATTGTTTATTTTGTTCTTTGCCTATTTATAATCCAATACCACATTGGATTTTAATTATGAGTGAGTTTTAATTATTAACGTTTTAGGACATTTTTTATCTGATGGTCTAGATTTAGCTGGTCTGTTTTTAGAAAGTTTCAAGTTATTATTGTTCATTAACATTTATATTTTAGAAACTTCTTATATAATTCCAGTAAAGGAAACCAGACCATATCTTTATTCAAACTGTTTTAAAATTATACATTAACTTGGAGATATTTTTGTAACGTTTCTCACTTCAAGAACACATTATTTCACATGTGATCTAATGTACCTTGGAGACTTTCACAAGTACCTTGAGATTTATGATTACAATTCAGACATTTGTTAAAGTCATTCTTTGGTATTTTATGCATTGTGTCGTTTGTTGGTTTAAATAAAGTCTATGTCTGTATCTTAATATTATATCTTGCTAATGGATACTTTTCTTTCTTAGTGCTTACAATAGTTTTCAAGTTGATCATTGTATCTGCCATTTGTTTTCAAACTCCTATCTACTGATGTCAACATGAACAGCAAATCAAATGTTAAATACTTGTGGGGCACTTGAATGGCTCAGTTGCTTAAGCATCAGACTCTCCAACCTCTGCTCAGATCATGATCTCAAGGTTCATGAGACAGAGCCCCATGTGGCGCTCTGTGCTGACAGTGTGGAACCTGCTTGGGATTCTCTCTTGTCTTCTCTTCCCGCTCCCCTGCTTGCACACACACGCACATTCTCTCTCTCTCTCTCTCTCTCAAAAACACATGAATTTTTTTTTAATTTTTAAATACTTGTGGTGGTTATAAGCATGATTCCTTGTACCTGAACATACAAAGAATGTGTTTACTATGTCCTATATAGACAAGATGGGGGGTTGGGGATATTCATATATATTTATATTCATAAAAACTTGTTAAGGGTGTCTGGGTGGCTCAGTCAGTTAAGCATTGGACTTTGGCTCATGCCATGACCTCACAGCTCCTGGGTTTGAGCCCCACAGGTCATGACATCACAGCTCCTGAGTTTGAGCCCTTCATTGGGCTCTTTGCTGACAGCTCGGAGCCTGGAGCCTGCTTCAGATTCTGTCTCCCTCTCTCTCTGCCCCTCCACCGCTCACGTTCTGTCTCTCAAAAATAAATAAAAATTTTTAAAAAATAAAAAAATAAAAGAAATTGTTAAAGAAGTAACCATTTTCCATTCCTCTATTATTCGTTGTTATCATCATATATGGAGATAGATGTCCCCTTAAAAAATAAAATGATTCACTATATTAATAGTAATCCCCATTTTTATAATATTGATATATACATTCTTAAAGATAGTTCTACTTGAATATGATGTATTACTTTTTTGATTATGACATTGGATTTTTTTTTTTTTTAATTTTTTTTTCAACGTTTTTTATTTATTTTTGGGACAGAGAGAGACAGAGCATGAACGGGGGAGGGGCAGAGAGAGAGGGAGACACAGAATCGGAAACAGGCTCCAGGCTCCGAGCCATCAGCCCAGAGCCTGACGCGGGGCTCGAACTCACGGACCGCGAGATCGTGACCTGGCTGAAGTCGGACGCTTAACCAACTGCGCCACCCAGGCGCCCCATGACATTGGATTCTATCTGCAAATATTTTCTTAGGATTTCTGCAACAATATTTGTACATGTTTGATGTTTCCTTAATCTCTAAGCATGATTGATTGGACACTTCTTAATCCAAATTTTAAATAATTTAGTAATGATGTTATATTTACTTCATTAAAATTATATTTTTCTTATTTTCATATAATATGAAATAATTTAATGAATATTGGAATATTCTCTTTTTTAAGCCTTTGGCAAAAATCCCTCGAGGAACTGTCTCTGCTTGGTATTTTGGGATGAGTTAGAAAAGTTTCTCTAGCCTAGGAATGGAAATTGATCTATTCAGACATTTCTATTTCATCTGAGATTAGTTTTGGCGAGTTACATTGTAAACGTTTGCATAGACCAGTGCAGAGCTGAATTTTTGTTTAAAGGTTGATCTATCTGAATGTTCATTTCTCCCTTGCTACTTCTTATTTTGGGTGTTTATACTTCTTGTATCTCCAGATTAGGTCACTGAGAAATATATGTCTTAGATTTTCCCCAGAGACAAACTTTTACAATGATATATACAGTCTACACTGTTTCTTTTTTTCTAACTCATTAGTTACTTTTTTATCTTTGCTTCTTATTTACTTCTGCTTTCTAATAGCTTTTTAAATATTTTCTAACTTCAGATTAATAATTCATGTATTTTTATTAAAAAAGTATCTAAAAATATTTATATATATACACACATATATAATGACATAGTGTTTCAAGATACTTATTTCTTGCTTTCATTCTACCCATAGATTCTAATATGAGGTGTTTTCATTATTATTTTTTTTTAAATCATGCTTCTCAATTTGTACTTCCAAATAGACCTGAAATTTTCTGCTTTATTTTGTTTATTTTCTGCAGAGCTTTTAAATTCAAAATGAAATTATCTGTTGCTTCTAAATTTATGTTTCAGTTTTAGGTCTCCGTTTCTTTTTGGATGCAAGATGGTCATGTCTAGTTTGGGGGACTTAATGAGAACTTTCTGGTGGGCAAATATGAATCATACATGGGCACTTGGGAAGGTGTATATTGTTTTCTTCCACATTTTTTTATTTATTGCTATTTGAAAACTTAGCATTGAGAAAATGTAACACAATACAGGAAACATATAGCTTAGTAAATTAGAAAAAAAAACCATTAATTTACCACCTAGTTAAGAAATAAAATATTATCTTCATGCCCTTCTTTACCATTCGATCATTATTTTTGAGATTTTCATGGACATTGTATTTGGAAGCAAAAGTAGTACCAACTATAATTATATGAATTCAATATCATGATTCAGAATTTTATGGTGAGTCAAATGACTTAGCTTTGAGTCACTTCCCCTGAGGACGGAGGTTTCATTCAGGATTACCAACTAGCCAAAATGCAGCCTTTCAGGGTCCAACCACCACACTCAAGGAGTTTGCCACATACAATGTTGCCTTCTGTGATATTAACATTCCACATACCTCTCAACATGATTCTCCTAACGAGATGGGGAGTGAACTAATCTTAATGTCTCATATTACTGCTTATGGTCTTGAATCCTTTTAGTGCTTATATTGTCAGCTGTGTCCTCTGGAATGCAGATGCCAAAGAGAGTTAGACATATAACGAATATATTGGCATTAACTCCTCTGGATGGTGATGGGGAGAAAGAGTGGTAGCAATCAGGGAAAGCTTCCAGTCACAATGCAGACCAGATGGTAGTAAAGGAAAGTGGGAAGAGGATACAGAGGTAATGATCCCACTATATCTACACTTACTGAACCTTTTGGCTTGGATCCTGAAGAATGGCTATAATCTACCTCCAGTTCAACCAAGTAGTGGGAACAGTTGCAGCTATAACACTGAATGTGGAACCTTTGTGAGATCAAATTAATATGGCCTCAGGTTCATGGTTTGTGATCACTTGATTGGGCAAATGTATTTTTTCCTACACCAATTAGAAAAGAAAAGCAGAAATAGATTACACTCACTGGGACTAGACAAAACATACACTTACAGCTTTGCCTGATACTGCTTTAACTCTCCAGCTCTCTGTCTCATGTCTATCAGGATATCTCTCATCACATTGCATTGATTTATTTTATTGAGAGCATCTTCTTGATTGGGCAGGGTGACTACAAGAGGTGGCTTTCTGGAGGCATAAGTAGGAAGAAAAAAAGAAAGGAAAGAAAGAAAAGAAAGGAAGGAAGGAGGAAGGAAGGAAAGAAGGAAGGGAGAGAGAGAGAGAGAGAGAGAGAGAGAGAGAAAGAAAGAAAGAAAAGAAAAGAAAAGAAAAGAAGAGAAGAGAAGAGAAGAGAAAAGAAAAGAAAAGAAAAGAAAAAAGAAAAATATGTGCCCTTGATGCTGGGAATAAACCCTACAAATATCCAGGAACCATCCACTTTGGGAATATTTTTAGGATTCTTGTAGTCAGGACATCTGCCCACCCCCCTGACTTTCCCATCCCTTATCACAAGAAGGACATATGATGCTCCCTGTTAAGCCTCTTTTGTGATGAAGGCAACACACTTCACATTTAAGGACAGTGCAGGGCGCCTAGGTGGCTCATTCGGTTGAGTGTCCAACTCTTGATTTTTGGCTCAGGTCATGATCCCAGGATTGTGGAATCGAGCTCTGAGTTAAGCATGGAGTCTGCTTAAGATTCTCTCTCTCTTTCCTTCTGCCCCCTCCCCTGATCACACTATCTCTCTCAAATAAAATAAAATAAAATAAAATAAAATAAAATAAAATAAAATAAATAAAATAGAACAGTGGTTCTATGTCTAAGGGGGCATGGAAATCCATCAAGCGTCAACTGAGTATTTTGATTTGTGGCATCCTGGGACCGGCTGACATGAAGCGAATTCACCATCCTAGCTGGGGTAATTGACTCTCAACACCAGGGGAGGCTAGATTGCTGCTATATATGAAGGCAGTGAGGACTATATGTGGAATACAGATGAACCTCTTAGGCATCTCTAATCCTCCTTTGCCTCAGAGTGACTGTGATTGGACATGCACAGAAATCTTAATGTAAGGAAGTTCCGGTTACCAGGCATGCAGATCTCTCAAGAGTGAGGGTTTGGATTACACCGTTAGGCATGTCCCTACAACTAACTTTAGTATGAGCCATGAGCAGACAGTGGCTGAGGTTAACCAGGAAGAGGAGCGTCTGGGCTCAAATGCTGCAGTAGATAACAAATGTCCTTAGCTGGAGGCTGTCCAGTAACTGCACTCATCACAGCCGATTGGCAAATTATTTCTCGCGGGAAAAATTCTGGCTGCAATACATGAATCCACTTTTCCACTCACATTCAAGGAGCAGCTCCTCTAAGGTTCTGCTAGGTCTCTCTTTCCGAGGGGAGACTCAGAAGAGGTAGATGTTTGAGATAAGCTGCAACCCCCATTGCTGGATGGTCTTGGCCACCTACTCAGCCTCTCCTCCACTTTTTATTCTAAACTCCCTTCTTGCTCAGTGATGCCTGTATCTGCAAGTGGTCTTTCCTGGACCACAGTCATCACCTCAGTCTTCTGCTTGCTGCATCTACAGTCCACTGAAGACACTCAGCTATCCCCAGAGAAGCAAGTACCATAATACACTTTGTATCTCTTCCTTCTTCTTCTACTCCCCCGGTCCTCTTCCTGCATGATGTTGGCATTTTCCTTTTGTGGCCATTGCTTTCTTTATGGGATAACTAGATTATTTAATCATCTTTTGCTACCAAGATAAACTGTTGCATTCTGAAGCATTTGTTATTATTGGATTGTTTCATCAAAAGGTGTTTTCAGGTGTCTTCCCATTAAAACCTTCTAAATCTTTATACGCCTAAAGTCTGTTTCCAACTGTCTCCTTTGGATCTTTCTTTCTTTCAGAATCTATTGAATTTTCTTTATTGTCATGGATGTCTTTATATTTTATCATAATATTTCTAGATGTTTTCTAGTCTCCTTTTTAGCATTTATTCTGGTAATTTATATCACCTTCCATTTGTTTTTTTTTAAGATTTATTGATCCTTATTAATTGATGAGAAAGCAAAAAGCAAGCTGAGGGCAAAACTTCAGCTGACATCCAACAACCCCCCTTTTCAGGTGGAATATGTATAACATTCCTCAGGCACTCATGACTGCCAAAGAACAAAGGCTAGGGAGAAACAAATGGTCAACTGATAAAGATTGAAGTCCTTCAAGACAGGAAATCACACTATAGTTTGTAACTGTCTTAATGATTTACAAGAAAAAACACAATCTTAATAATAATCAGACCTCCAGGACCTATAGACTCAATTCCCGGAGCCCTAACATCACCTTCACCTCCATAGGATAGAAAACCCTATATAATCAGTCACTCCTTACAATGCAATGCAGCTCTTTCTGCCCAGGGGTCTTGTCCCTGCACTATAATAAAAACACCTTTTTTGCACTGTAAAATATCTCAAGAATTCTTGGCCATTGCACTCGAAGATCCCATATCATTAATGTCTCCAATATTGCCTTTCGAATTTACAATTCTCTGAGAACATTTATCCTTATGATAAATTAATTCTGAGATTGTATCCCTGCTTCTTTAATTCTCTTTTATCTGTCTGTTGCCTCTCTCCTATAGTACCTATTTTCTTAAGTGTTTTTTTTTTAATTTCCTTTTATCACATATTCTGTAATGGGCATCAGCTATGAAGCCAACCTTTTGATATTAAATAGTTGACTGATGTAACTTCAGGCAGACAATATTTGGTCTTGTTTCTGACAGGCAGCATTGCTTCTTTAGAAATGTTTCTGTTTTCCTTTGGGCACTCTCCTGAGAGTCCTTTTACCCTGACAAGGAAGGGGGATATATTCTGAAAGGGGTTCAGAAGAGATTTCCAGAGGACAAGAGCTCACTTATATGTGCTTCACCTACTCCAAACCCAGAGAGTTATTTTCTGGCTAGATATGAAGAAGAATCAGACAACGGTGTAGGATGGGGAAGAAAAGGCACAGGACAGCAAGGTGTTGTCCCACCAACCCTTTCACAGAATTACGTTTTCTGTTCATTCCATTTCTGTCCCTGTTACAAGTTCCTCTCAGCTATGCTTGTTTTTTAGGTATATAAGACTCCCTTTCACATCTGAGGCATTTTAAGATTTACATTTATGAAAGGAGCTGAGTGTTGTGGGGATTATTATTTCAAAAGTATATTCCTTTGAATGGCTCAGTTCACAGAAGCAAGTTGAGATTCCTCTTTTCCTGTCTGACCAAGCAGTAAATCAAACCTTCCTCGGGGTGGGGGGGTAATAAGCAAATGTAAGGAAGAAATGAATCAAAAATTATCTTTACAAAACCTCTCCATCCTGAAAAACACAACCGAAGAATTGACTATAGGAGAATACATTCTCTCCATTAATACAAGGACGATTTATGCTCTATCTTTCTTACACAACAAAACATGTGAAATAGTTAGCATTTATTTTCCATGTTGCAGATGAGACTCATTAGCTTACTTCTAGATTTGCATTTTTTTCAGTTGATCAACTCTTAATATCAGATTGTTACATAAAGTATTATTCTAGATAAATACATACATCTCAATTGCTTTAAGTAGATAAAAAAAAAATCTGTGACACAGTAAATTAAATGTAAATAAAAGTCCTAATTTGCATTTTAAAGAATAGTCAAGTTATTATTTCTAGAACTGCCAACTAAGTCTGATATATATTAATCCTTAAATAACTGATACCACTTGTAATATTTTTCTGGTGGTCATTACTGCACATAGATGTTAGTGGGAATGGTTCTAAATACAAAGAGTATAGTAAGGCATATAGATATAGATAGATAGATAGATAGATAGATACACACACACACACACACACATACTACATACATATATACACATACATACTCAGGGTAAAACCAAATATAAAATCATTTTCTCTCTAGTTATATTTTGAGTTATGTGATTATGAATATCCAGAGTGTGATGGTACACACAGAAAATATTAAAGCCAAATATCATGAAACTAATGTATTTTCTTCCCTGTAATAAATCTGTAGCTTGTACATATAAAAACTGAAATTCTTGATTTATTCTCTATGACAAAGAAAAACATTTTCTTTGGAATTGTTGTAAGCATAAACAGAAATGTACTAAAAATGAAGAAAAATACATCTACGAGGCCCCATGTGTAGAAATAGTAACATCTCCAAAATAATGTACTGTAATGAAGAAAATACTGGAATAGTAAATGAGTAGAATGAGAACAGCATGCATAATTCGGCAAATTTTAAAAGACAATTCTGGATATTCTGAAGGAAAATTAAAAGTAAAGGTTGACACTTCACCCTTAATCCACATTCTCTTCCCTCAGTCATGTTATAAGACTATATTTTCTTGTTTATTTTCTACTTTTGACTAGCACTATGGGTTTATATTTGATAACAAAACAGTTGCGATTAAGGTGCATGCTTTTGAAACAGAATTTAGGGAGTCAACTTTCAACGAAATAATCTTTTCAGGATAGTATAGACAGACTTCGGCTACACACACACACACACACACACACACTGTTTTCAGGGCAGACTCGGAGAACGTTGTCAGTCTGTACCATCATTCTGTGAACTTGACATGAGCCTTGAGGTACTCACTGAATCTCAGGACCACAACAGTATTGTCTTCAGAATCTAATTGGACAGTCGCCCTCCCTTCTCAGGCTCCCAAAGAGGGTTCTAAAATTGAATAGGAATGGATTTGCAGCTCTGCACTGGAAAAATAGATTACTGTACACATGTATTCAGAGGACTCGTGGGTTGAAACGGGGTTTTTTGTGTAGCCTGTATTTCCCCATCCTTAGCCCTTTGTATTTTAGGGGACATTTCATTTTTACAAATTTCTGAGTCGCATCCTTTCCTGTAGGCAATGTGCACTCTTCTACTCCATGTTATTGCCACAAGAAACAATCATCTAACATTACCCAAAAACCTGTGGAGATAGGTTCAAAAAAGATCCTTAAACCCTAGAATTTAAATATCGCTAAGACATACTCAGATGTTAAAGTTGTATCTGAATTATGATGATTGTAATATCCACCTGATGAATCCTCATTCAGCGTTTCAGATTATTAGAGCTAATCGCTCTCGCTCTGTGATGATCTGTTGGGGTCATTTTTCATTCCTTAATTCCTTCAGTTAACCAAAGGACACTCTAGAAAACACCTGTTTCTGCTTTATGTTATCTGAATTTAACTGGATTTCCAGAAAAAAAATCAAACAAATGTAGGCATTCTAAGGACAAATGTTTTCTCAGAGACATCACAAATTTGCACTAAAACTGTCAAGATCAACTTTGGAAGATCTGTGAAAACTAGTCCAACATTTACACATATATATGTGTATCTTGAACAACAACACTAACAACAAAGCAAATTAAAAAGGTAAGAGAGCTCAATGGTGTGATTATCTCCCCTGCCCTACACTCTCTCAGGCTTTGCAGTGGTACTGAAGAAATCAGCCTATATAGCCAAAGTGGAACCCTAGTCCCTATCCTGGAAGAAGCAGAGCAGAACTTATTCTCAAATAATTATATTTGTCTGTTTTAAACTGTCTGTGGGTTACTATCTGAAGGCAACATAATTATATATATAATATAAATGAGAGTTTATACCTGTACACACACACACACACACACACACACACACATATAGATTATATTTATATATATTTTTTTTCTATATATTATATTTATATAGAACTATATA
>NW_026057586.1:10765480-10808588 GCF_023721935.1 Panthera uncia | reverse complement strand
CTGGGGCGCCTGGGTGGCTTAGTCGGTTAAGCGTCCGACTTCGGCTCAGGTCATGATCTCGCGGTCTGTGAGTTCGAGCCCCGCATTGGGCTCTGTGCTGACCGCTCAGAGCCTTGAACCTGTTTCAGATTCTGAGTCTCCCTGTCTCTCTGACCCTCCCCCATTCATGCTCTGTCTCTCTCTGTCTCAAAAATAAATAAACGTTAAAAAAAAATTTAAAGTAGCAGAATAAAAAGTTTGACATACAAAAGCCTGTTGTGTTTCAATGCATGAACAACAAATTATCTGAAATGGAAGCTAAGAAAACAATTTTATTTTCAATAACATCCCAAACATAAAATACCTAGGAATAAACGACACCAAGGAAGTAAAGGATTTGTACACTGAAACCTACAAAACATTGCTGAAAGAGAGTAAATAATATTCACATAAGTGGAAGGACACTCCATGTTCATGAATTGTAAGACTTAATATTATTAAGATGACAGTACTACCTAGAATGATCTTGACTCAATGAAATCCCTATCAAAATTCTAATGATCTTTTTGTAGAAATGAAAAAGTCAATCACTAATTCATATGATATTTCAAGAAGCCCTAAATAAGCAAACAATTTTAAAAAGGAACACATTTGGAGGACTCTCATCTTCTAATTTCAAAACTGCCTACAAAGCTATCATAATCAAAACAAAGGGTGCTAACCTAAGGATAGACAAATAGACTAATGGAATAGAACTGACAGTCCAGAAATGAACCCAATTCATTTTCAAAAGGGATCCAAGACCATTCAATGAATAGAAAATGGTCTCATCAACATATGTGCTGGACCAAGTGGATTTTGACTTGCCAGTAAATGAAGTTGGACCTATACCTCACACAAGAGACAAAAGTTGTCTCAAAATGGATCAAAGACCAAAATGTAAGATCTAAAACCATGCAATTCTTAGAAGAAAACACAGGAGTAAATCCTTGCGATCTTAGCTTTAGCAGTGGATTTTAGATAGTACAACAAAAACACATGCCACAAAAGGAAAATACAGACAAACTGTGCCTTATTTAAAAATAATCAAATTAAATAGAAAGGTTTGTGCATCAAAGGATATTATTAAGAAAGTGAAAGGACAATCTATAAAATGGGGGAAAATGTTTTCTAGTCAGATATCTGATAAGGGTTTAGTATTTACAATATATAAAGAACACGTAAAACTCAACAACAAAAAGACAAACAATCCAATTGAAAAAATAGGGAGGATACTTGAGTGGACATTTCTTCAAAAAAGATGTGCAAATGATCAAACAGCACATGAATTGAAAACGGTGCTCAAACAAATACTTTGAATGTTAGTGCTCATTGCAACACTGCTGACCACAGCCAAAGGGTAGAGAAGAATTCATCAGTAGGTGAATGGATAAACATACTGTGCCATATCTTTACAATGGAATATTATTCAACCATAAAATGCATTAAGTATTGATATATGCTACAACATCAATGGCCTTCGAAAGCATTATGCTAAATGAAAGAATCTAAACACAAAATGGTATATATTATGTCATTCTATTTATATGAAACATTAAAAATACATAAAGCAAAAGAGACAGAAAGTGGATGGATGATTGCTTGGGCTTGAAGAGGCATGAAACAGAGAATGAATGCTGAGTGGTTATGGTGATTTGGGGAGGTGATGAAAATGTTTTGAAACATGATATAGGTGGTTTGTACCATATACTGAATGTACTAAATGCCACTGAAGTCTACACTTTGAAATGGTTATTAGTGTAAATATATATTTATACACTGATATTAATATAAATCAATATCAATAAAAGCAATCAAACCAATATATTTGTCTTCCAAAATTAACTAGACAATTTGTAACCAAATAGACTCCAGAATTGCTATGAATGATAAAAAGTAACATATTCTTAGGGGTGGTCATAGTGAACTCACAGTTTTAAAATAAGTAGGCTTCTATTTAGTTATACTGACAAAAGCTTTTCTTAGCTTGCTTTTACCTGCATTCATTTTTATTTAACTCTGACTATCCACAACAATCTTCCCTAACATAATCCCACTGCTTCATCCTTGCAGAAATAGAAAAGTTATTTTCAGTGAATTTTTCCCACCAGAGCCCATTTGCTTCATTGAGACAGAAATGTTAGAAAATAAATCATTTATGTGTAGACTATCTACATTAGCTAAATTGAATCCATTCTGAGATGTTTTTTGATTTGTGTTTTTGAAGCTAAAAGATATTTCTTTCTAATTATTTCCATGTCTTCTCTCTCTCTCTCTCTCTCTCTCTCTCTCTCTCTCTCTTTGCCCATACACACACACACACACATACACACACACACACACACACACCACATTTACCTTTATTCCATTCTACTGATTAACAGTTTGGTGTAGTGAAAATGTAATCTATATTCAAAATCAGAAATTGCTCACAAATTTCAATTATAGCCTAAAATGTTTTAGAACATTTAGAATGAAAGTCAAACATTATAAAGACATAGAGAAAAAGGTTTTACTATTGTAATATCATTGCATTCATTTATGAATGAGATATAATGGTCTTCTGAGAAGTGGAAAAGAAAGGGTACCCAATATATGTTAGAATTACACAGGTTAGAGAAGGTAAGGTTAATTTCTAGCATTCAATAGGATTAATGCTGTAACAGATAATGTTGATCAGGAAATATATAGCTGGTAATTTAAATACGAATAAAATTTATTTTTAAAAGTATGCGCAAAATGAAAGACATTGGCTTAGTATTATCATTCCATATAAAATAAATGGTATAGACAATGATGCCTGAATGGTTAGATTAAAATTATTGCCAAATATATGTCATTCCCCGAAGCTTCCTGTCTTTGGAACTTTAATGGCAGTGGTCACCTCGCTTATGCCAAACATCTGGCAGCTCCTTTGGAAACAACCTTTGTCTTTGAATCACAGTTCCAGATCTCGGACAAGAATTTAATTTTATCACTGCATTAACAAGAGAAAGCATCCAGCACCTGCCTTCCTGCTGATGTGGAGACAATAGATTCTGCCATTTTAACCTCTAAGTTACACGACGACCATGCCCTTTTTCAAATTATCTTTTAGGGGGGAAAATGCCACAAAAGCTCGACTTCAGCAAAGTGCTGCTGTCAGAATTTTCTTCACACTAAATGGCCTCAGCATGTCACTGCTTTCCTGTGGGAACTGCAATGGCTCCCTGTCAAATACCGAACTGATTTTAAAATTGCTTGATGGCTTCCGAGGAAAAGCAGTTGGGAGCGGTGTATTTATCCCAGTCAGTGTCAGTGCGCAAGCCAGGGTCTCTTCCAGCGGTTGTGAAACATGTTTATGCCGCGTGCCCAGCACAGGAGACGTCAAGCCTCAGGCCCCACACTTAAACTCCTACGTATGCCGATCACAGTACTGCCGTCAGACATGCACTTGGAATATCAGGTGTATGTGCAAGTGAACATGTTTGGAATGTTTACGTTCATACGTGAGGCACATCGATATTAAAAAATCATTTTAACAGGTGACCTTTTGTACGGAGATTGTACAAGGATAGAACCGCACTATATACGCAGTATAGGATTAGGAAAAAAAAAATAAATGTTTTCAAACACAGCTAGGCACTTTTACATTTTGAACTCAGGAAAGGGCACAAAGAATAAATCAACAAGGTGTGTGAATTCTCCAAAGATTCGGTAAATTGGAAGACAATTAATCTTTATTTTCATTATGCCTATGAACGTGCCTTTGTTCAAAACTCAAAGAATGAAATAAAAAACCCTCACAGAATGAAAAATTGCACCCGGCGTGAGCCAGAGCGCATGTAAGCACAATATAGTGAATCATTAAGCTTGTTTGTCTATGTCTATTTTTGAAGGAACATAAGTGGATTGTTTTTGTGAGAGAAAAAAAGTAATTATTAGGAATTTTAAGAAACCAGGAATATAGGAAAAGACACAAGAAAGTTTTAAACTATCAAGTCAATTTCCACCACGCAAAACTACCATCTTTTAACACAGCCAACCTCATCCTTCCTAAGGGGGATAGCAAATGGCACAGGTGTGTGTGTGTGTGTGTGTGTGTGTGTGTGTGTGAGAGAGAGAGAGAGAGAGAGAGAGAGAGAGAGAGACAGAGAGACAGAGAGAGACAGAGAGAGAAATATCAGGGAATACATACAGTCTCCTGGAACATCACAGAAGAACAAAAGGGACATTGTCCCTATGCCCTATGGTACATGGAGCACAGGATGTGACGCAGAGGAAAATAGAAGGACATTATTTAGGGCTATAAGAAAGAAGTGATATTCACAGGGGGTAGCTAAGTGCAAAGAGAAAAGGATATAACTCACCTGGAGAGAGAGAAAGAAAGAAAGAGAATTCTGCAAATGGGAGACTGAGAGTGTGAAAGCAGCCAGGGGTGATTTTGGAGCATCAGAGAGGCCCTGGGGGTGGGGCCCCATTGATGTATTGCCGAACAACGCAGACGCACGAATTCATTCAACGATGACAGCCCAGAGAAGCTGAAGCTTCTGCCATGACTGAGAAGGATGATTTAGGAGGCATGCTGGGATCAATGTGATGACGTCTCGGGGAGAATGTATGGGTGGAATCAATTTTAACTTTACCAATTCTCTCCTTCCCCTGTGCTATTTTTAGATAGTTAAAATAAAGAGGAAGGCCGCGTGTTAAAACCAGAAACAGTTGTGACAGGGACCAGTCGGCTCAGGTGGGCTTCCCTGAAGGGTCCCTGTAGCGGAGTCCTGGCCAGAGAAAAGCCCATTTATCCAAGGACCTGAGAGCCTATGCATCTTTTCTATAGGATTCCTGGGACAACATTTATCAAAACACCTGACTCTGAATGCCTTACTTAACACCTTGCTGTTCTCTCTTGAGTCCGGCAGTGGTGACATCATCAAGAGTACTTACACTTCCCTGTACTTATTTAAATACTAAAAGAATGTAGTAAGATGTTTTCTGATGTTTCACTGCTGGCAGTTTTTTAACCTCACCCATCCCTCTTCCCTTCTACCCCACATCTGAACAAGCTGATAGAAACCGTGGGTCCTTCCTCCTTTAGTGTAGGCAGGAAATTCAATCAGAAAGTCCCTGCTTATGTGTGGAAACTCTTATTCTGACCGTTGCCCCAACCAGAATGAAAACCCCAGCCAGTGTTCTTTCTTGCTCTCAAGCCATTTCATACCTGCTTTGGAGGCCTGCCCTGTTTTCTCCAAATACCTTAATTATGCACCGAATAACCCTTTAATACATGCTTGGGGTGTGTGTGGTGGGGGGAGGGCATCATCAGTCTTGACATCCAAACCAAATTATGCCACAGGGTTCATTTGTTTTTGCAGAGTGAAAATAACAAACACAACCACAAAAAATCCCTTGATTTTTTTTGGATAGAAAATTGATTTGGATAGAAAAATGATTATGGATAGAAAACAATATATGTATTTTCAACACTAAAAGGACCCTAATTTCCACCTCCAAAACTATGGTGGCTTCAATATTGATCTTAGATAACACTTCAAAACAAGATGTTTTGTCACAACTTATCAAATAACAGTCTATTAAGGGTGGACGTTTGCATGGCTTTGGTAATGGGCGGGGGGAACACTTGACTGAGCTGAAAAACAGAGCAAAACAAAACATTAACAATCCTACATTCTAAACAGAGCTGCAACTAGTTAAAATTTCCTCCAAGGGTTATTAACTGTCAGGCCAATTAACTCTCCTACCCTGTCTACCATAACTTCATCCAGATGTCCAAAATGGAGTCCACTATGGAGTCCTTTCTTGGACCCATGCATATGAGCAGTTATTTCACAGAGGGGAGTGACTGGGCAAATATACAGTCAGAATTAGAAGCATACATTTTGGAAAAGTTGAGAATATTGTAACTTTTTCATCCTGTTCACCTGTTGACTGGAAGTAGAATGTTCCAACCAGCCAAGTTCAAATAGAATCATGAGCAGATTTTGAGGTGCTTTCAAGGGAGTTATTGTCTACTCATTGCCAGCAAGATGTCTGTTTAGGCGTTGGACGGATGTCTTCTGTACCTTCCGGGTAGGACAAGAGACATTGAAGAGAGCACATTATACCAATGCCAAGAAATTTCATATAATTTTTGTGGGAATATTATTTTTTGCTTTTTCTATCAAAATCTTGAGCTGGTCACCTGCAAATGAAAACGCTGAGCAACACGGACAAACATGCAAGAGTTTGGACATGATGCAGTGTCTAAGTCATTTATGATGCAGAATGCATTCTTGTTAATGAATCTTTCCCTGCGGACTCCGTGAGTGAAACAGGAATTGGTAGATTCTGTTTTTAATTTTTAAAATTTTTTTAAGTTTATTTATTTATCTTGAGAGAGACAGAGAGTGTGTGAACGAGTGGAGGAAGGGAAGAGAGAGAGAGAATCCCAAGCAGGCCTTGCACCAGCAGCACAAGGCTCAACGCAGGGCTCAAACCCACAAACTGTGAGATCATGACCTGAGCTGAAACCGAGAGTGGGACGCTTAACTGACTAAGTCACCAGGTGCCCCTATATTGTTTTTGTTTAAAATATTTTTTAATTCTTATTTTTGAGAGAGAGACAGACAGAGTGTGAGCAGGGGAGGGGCAGAGAAACAGGGAGACACAGAATCCAAAGCAGGCTCCAGGCCCTGAGCTGTCAGCACAGAGCCCAACACGGGGCTCGAATTCAAGAACTGTGAGATCGTGACCTGAGCTGAAGTCGGACGCTTAACCGACTGAGCCACCCAGAAAATATTCTGTTTTTTAAAAATCTCTTTAACTTATGGCACACATCACTGCATATTTATGGTAAACTATATGCTCTTTAGTGCGAATTTTGCTATTAGACATATTTACACTTAAATCTCATCTCTCATACTTTATTTCACTAAGCAGGCAATAATGAACATTTTGTTTCAATTATTATAATTAAAATACTTTGTTAAATAAATATTATAACAGGAAATTTTTAAATATATATATTTAAAATCATATTACAGGATACTGGACCTACTGAAATGCCCTGATAAGGAAAGAAACCAGTATTTAATAGTTGCTTATTCTTAGCTATGTCATATTTATTTTTTGAGCCTCAATTTCCTTTTGTGTAACATGATGATCTTGCACTAAATCAGTAGAGTTTGGGGAAACTACATAGCATAGTGTTTAAAACCACAGTCTCAGGAATCAACTTGCTTGGTTTTGAAGTCTGATTCTTCCTTTTAATAACTGTGTGAAATTGGGTAAGTTATTTAAACTCTCTGTCACATTTATGACAGGGATACTTGAGTATTAAGTGCTAAATGCCTATGAGTTCACCTGGAATGGATGAAAGTATATCCCTTTCTATATTATTATCATGAATCATTGAATATAAATAATAAAACATGAGCAATTAATAATTAGACTTAAATTTTTAAAAGAAATTTCCTGATGGGTCACTTATCAGATAAAATGTTTACAAAATAGTTCATTTCAGCATATAGCATAGGAAATGACCTAATCTAGAACATAAGCTTATTTATTCAACTGACTGACAAATTTTTTAAAGTGATACAAAAAAAGTCAACGTGATATACCACATTAATAAGAGGATAAGAACCATATGATCCTCTCAATAGATGCAAAAAAAAAAAAAGTATTTGATGAAATATAGCATCCTTTCTTGTTAAAAACCCTCAAGAAAGTAGGAATAGAAGGAACATACCTAAACATCATAAAGACCATATACAAAAGACCCAAGCTAATATCATCCTCATTGGGGAAAAATTGAGAAACTTTCTCCTGAGGTCAGGAGAACGACAGGGATGTTCACTGTCACCACTGTTGTTCAACATTGTACTGGGAGTCCTAGCCTCAGCAATCAGACAACAAAAAGAAATTAAAGGCATCCAAATCAGCAAGGAAGAATTAAAACTTTCACTCTCCACAGATGGCATGATACTCTACACGGAATACCTGAAGCCTCCCCCCACCCCCAAATTGCTAGAACTATTACAAGAATTCAGCAAATTTGCAGGATAAAAAAATCAACATAGAGAAATCTGTTCCATTTCTATATATCCATACTGAAGCAGCAGAAAGAGAAATCAAGGACTTGAACTGATCCTATTTATAATTGCACCAAAAACCATAAGATACCTATGAATAACCTAACCAGAGGTAAAAGATCTGTACATTGAAAATTATAGAACACTTATGAAAGAAATTGAAGAAGACACAAAGAAATGGAAAAACATCCCATGTTCATGGATTGGAAGAACAAATGTTGTTAAAATATCAATACTACCAAAAGCAACCTACACATTCAATGCAATCCTTATCAAAATAGCCCCAGCATTCTTCACAGAGCTAGAACAAACAATTCTGAAATTTTGTATGGAAACAGTAAAGACCCCAAATAGCCAAAGTCATGTTGAAAAAGAAAACCAAAATGGGAGGGATCACAATTCCAGGCTTCAAGCTATATTACAGAACAATAATCATCAAGAAAGTATGACACTGCCACAAAAGCAGACACACAGATCGATGGAACAGAATAGACAACCAGGAAATGGATCCACAACTATATGATCAACTGATCTTCCACAAAACAAAAAGGATATCCAACGGAAAGAAGACAGTCTCTTCAACAAATGGTGTTGGGGAAACTGGACAGCAACATGCAGAAGAATGAGACTGGACCACTTTTTTACACCATACACAAAAATAAATTCAAAATGATTGAAAGATCTAAGTTTGAGACAGGAAGTCATCAAAATCCTAGAAGACAACACGGGCAGCAACCTCTTTGCCCTTGGCTGGAGCACCTTCTTACTAGATACATTGCTGAAATCAAGGGAATCAAAAGAAAAAATGAACTCTTGGGACTTCATCAAGATAAAAGCTTCTGCACAGCAAAGGACACAATCAACAAAACTAAAAGGCAACCTAAGGAATGGGAGCAGATATTTGCAAATGGCATATCAGATAAAGGGCTAGTATCAAAAATCTATAAATAATGTATCAAACTCAACACCCCAAAATGAAATAATCTTGTTAAGAAATGGGAAGAAGATATGAACAGACACTTCTCCAAAGAAGACATACAAATATGATTATACAAACAGGCATACAAATAGCTAACAGACCCAGGACAAAATGTTCAACACCACTCATCACCATGCAAATACAAATCAAAACCACAATGAGATACCACCTCACACTTGTCAGAATGGCTAAAATATTTATAGATAAACATTTTATTATAGATAAGTATTAAATACAGGCAAAGATATGAAGAGGAACTCTCTTATACTGTTGGTGGGAATGCAAACTGATGCAGTGACTCTGGAAAACAGTGTGGAGGTTACTCAGAAACTACCCTACAACCCAGCAATTGCACTGCTAGGTATTTATACAAAGGATACAAAAATACAGATTCAAATGTTTATGCACCCCAATGTTTATGGCAGCACTATCAACAATAGCCAAATTATGGAAAGACTCCAAATGTTCATGTCCATCGACTGGTGAGTGGATAAAGAAGGATAAAGAATGTACACACACACACACACACACACACACACTGGAATATTAGTCCTTAAAAAGAATGAAATCTTGCCATTTGCAACAACGTGGATGGAACTAGAGTATATTATGCTAAGCAAAATAAGTCAGTCAGAGAAAGACAAATAATATATGATCTTGCTCCTATGTGGAATTTAATAAACAAAATAGATGAACATAGGGTAAGGGAAGGAAAAATAAGATAAAAACAGAGAGGGAGGCAAACCATAAGAGACTCTTAAATACAGAGAAGAGACTAAGGGTTGCTGAAGGGGAGATTGAGGGGATGGGCTAGATGGGTGATGGGCATTAAGGAAGGCACTTGTTGGGATGAGCATAGGGTGTTATATGTAAGTGATGAATCACTGAATTCTACTGCTAAAACCAACACTATACTGTATGTTAACTAACTTGAATTTAAATAAAATCTTGGAAAGGAAAAAAATAAAATAAAGTGATACAAATCACTGCAGTTACAAAATTGTTACCAACATCTTTTTAGCTTTTTAGTATTTTTCCTTAATAAATGGATTGTACCTGCAAAACTATCCATTTGGTGAAGTTGATTTCCGTACATTTTTTAGAAGATAAGAATACATTTTTCTATTTAACCACAGGAAATTGAGGAAGCAGATGAAACTTGAAATTGAATTTTATGAGAGATAAAGGGAACAATTACAGTAAAATCACTTTAAGGTGGTTCCATAAGGCGCTCCCTCAAAAAGCATTAACAGGAAAATCTTCTTAGGAGAACTATGAAAAAAATATATTGACAAGTAACGGATGAAAAATATTTTGTAATCAAAAATCCCTTAAGAAAATTTTTTTATATTTGTATTTCTTAGTGTGAGTTTTAATGGTATCGATGTGTTACATTTCTTTCCCTACCGATGACGGAGAGAACTGCTATTTTTAGGTTATTTACAAGTGCAATACTATACATTTTCGCTTCCGTTGCCATCTTAAATTCTGGCTTTCGTTGTTCACTCTAGGCTACATGGGACTCTCCCATGTTTTAACATGCATAGTGTTCCGATAGAACATTTTTGGCGCATATCCAAAGGAAAAATGTGTGTACATGATCAAGTTTGCATTAAAAAAATGTGGCGCTATGTGATAGAAACTGTACTTGGTGCATGCTTATGATTAATCAGTCTTCTTATGTAATCCTGACTTCACCCATTGATTTCAGAATCCAGCTTATGAAACTATTATTTGACATATAATCGTATCATGTAATGTACTGTTTATCATATAATCTGCTGTTTTTCTGTTACATTAGTGAAGGGGTGCTAACCTACTCTGACATGAGATACTCAAACAAGATCATTTTTCTCACATATGATGCTTCAGTGTGAATGCTCTATGTCTGTGGGCAATTCTCCTTCATTTGTTGATTAAGACTCAGGACCCTTCTAGGGCGCCTGAGTGGCTCAGTTGGTTGAGCCTCCAACTTCAGCTCAGGTCATATCTCGTGGTTCTTGAGTTCGAGGCCTCCATCGGGCTCACTGCTATCAGCGCTGAATCCACTTCAGGTCCTCTGCCCCCCCTCTATGCTCCTCCCTTCTTGTACTTGCTCTCTCTCTCTCTCTCTCTCAAAAATAAACATTAAAAAAAAGACTCAGGACCCATCTGCCTGGTTACTCCTTTCTCTCCCCGGGCTTACTCACCATTTGCAGGGTTGAGACCTGGGTGCCATGTCTAGGCGGCAGAAGGCAAAATGGAAGGGGAGGTGTGAAGGTAGTATGCTGATGACATAAAAGTCCTTAGTCGGAAACGAACACTTCTGCCCACATTGTATTTCCTTGGCAAAAAGTCACACCTGCATGAAAGGGGGACTGGGAATGAAGGCTTCGATTTTTTGGCTTTGTCCATTTTGCAACAACTTTTATTTTTATAACAGATTCCTCAATTTTTATGACATGTATTTTTAGCTCAAATCATTGGATAACAATCGACTTTCCTTACACATTGTGTTATGGAAAAAATATTTCGATATTAGCCTACATTGAAGGCATTCCTTCTCAATTTAAATGGCACCCAAAAAATAGGTTTGGTCTGCTGCGTGAAAGGGAAAGTAAAATCAAACCTACACACAAAAAATCCATTGCACATACTGCCGTAACTACCTTCCATCGTTGAATTTATCACAGTTCAACTGACAAACCATTTTTATTTTGTTTACTCTTGCCTTAAATTTTAATTCTCCAAGTTATAACTAAAGACAATAGTAAGAAAATCAGAAGAAGTGTAGATGCAGAAGATGTGTCACTGTCCCGCACACATTATTTCAAGAACCTCCATTTTCAGACGCAATGAGGGAATAATGCCCTTTTGAAGTGTATCAAATGATCTCCACATTTAAAGGCAAGCATCTGTTAACAACATAAATAAAATGCAACTAAAAGCATAAAATATGTAGGCATATGGGAACAACTATAAAAAGCTTTTCTCTCGATTTCCAATAAATTGTCCATGGCTCAGCTGCAAAGAGAGAGTCCACGCTAACTCTGGAAATAAACACAGTTCATTATATATTGGAAAAATATTTGAGAATACACTAAATATAAGCATACATGAAATATTGTTATCATTATTGTACCTGGTATAAAATGTTTAATTTCAGTTATCATTTGTGTGTTGACTGTGGGAGGAGAGATTAGTGAACTCTTGTCCATCTTTATCATCGATATTTGTCTTGAATTAGCTTCATAACCCACACTGCATTATATCATCATCCTTCTCTTCCCACGATTTCCCTTTATGTATACAACAAGCAGCATCTTTGATCTCGAGCTAACTGGAAAGGTAAGTTCTTTCAAAAGTGACTGAAATGCAAAAGTTTGAAACTATCTCCTTGTAAAATAACGTGAATGCAGTTGCTAAGTTTCTGGCATTTGTCTTTTCTTTAGGCCTGGAGTTTAGAGGACAATCGTTTCCAATCGAAGTCCTAACTGTCCAATTTTCTAGTCCTATTGCCAAAATATTGATATTTTATGGGATGATATTTTGTAAGTGATCACTTCTAATTGAAGTTCATGAAAAAAATCCCCCAGATTTTGGTCAATGTTTTTGTGCTTTATCAATTTCCAGTGTTCATTCTAGTATTTTAGATAATTTTCTATGTCTTCATGAAAATTTATTAAGAAGCTGGGAGAGATGGTCACAGAAATATGTAGAGAATCATTAGATTAACCTTTCTCTTGGTTGGGTTCCCTATAAAAAAAAAAAAAAGATCTGGAGATGGTGTGTACAGGAAGTTTATTGGGAGGTTCCTTCGTAATGAGGGCCTGTGGAGAAGGAAAGGAAATAGGAGGGGAAAAATTGTTGAAAACCCCAGTAGATGCAGCAAAGACTTCAGATGATCTACAAGATCTTTTAGAAGTGGTATAGCTCTTCAAAATTGTCCCACCTAAAGGCAAGTGGTGAGCTTTATGTGCTCTACCTTGACTAATCATTGGATATAGGCTATTATAAGAAGAAGGCACGAGCTTGAAGAAGGCTGAGAAAGTTCCCACAGGATGATTTGGCTAAGAGCCCTGACATGCCACTGCTTCTACCGCCTAGAGAAACAAATGTCTCAGTCTTAAAGGACAAATCTTGACAGTCAAGCATGGCATCCGTAACTATCATAAGTATGAAATCGCTATAAACATGAAGGTCGTCGGTCCCTGTCAGGACCACTTATATTGTCCCTGAGTGGTGGGTCCGAATTCTTGCGAAGTTTTCATATGGAAAAGTATAAACCACAGCTCACCATACACATGTTAAGTTATAAAAGTATATACACATATATGCATTTGTATCTAAATAATTAATTGTATGGAATGAATATCTGAAATAACAATTGTAACTATGCTTGAAATATGACTAGTTTTGTATATCCAACATATATATGAATGTGTGTTCACATGTGTATGCATGTATACTTGTGTATATGTATGTATGCATGTATGTATGTATATGCTACATATACAGCATGCACATTGGGTAACTTACTATGTGCTAGTATGTCTCCATTAGTTCAGGTGGCAACCTAGAAATCCCATATTTTTTCTTAATATAACATAGATATTTAAATCTAACCTTTGAAATAAGAAACAAACAGGGGTGCCTGGGTGGATCGGTCGATTAAGCGTCTGACTTTGGTTCAGGTCACGATCTCACGGCTCATGAGTTTGAGTCCCGCACCGGGCTCTGTGATGACAGCTTAGAGCCTGGAGCCTGCTTCGGATTCTGTCTCTGTCTCTGTCTCTGTCTCTCTCTCTCTCTCTCTGTCTCTCCCCTACTCATGCTCTGTCTCTCTCTGTCTCTCTCAAAAATAAACAGGGGCGCCTGGGTGGCTCAGTCGGTTGAGTGGCCGACTTCGACTCAGGTCATGATCTCACAGACTGTGAGTTTGAGCCCCGCGTCGGGCTCTGTGCTGACGGCTCAGAGCCTGGAGCCTATTTCAGATTCTGTGTCTCCCTCTTTCTGACCCTCCCTCATTCATGCTCTGTCTCTCTCTGTCTCAAAAATAAATAAACATTAAAAAAAATTATTAAAAAAAAAATAAAAAAAATAAACATCAAAAAAAATTTACAAAGAAACAAACATAAGTGAGGTGTAATAATGATCACTTTATACTTAAAGGCACAGCACAAGGAATACAATCAATGATACTATAATAGTGAATTTACTCCCTTTTTAACATTGAGTGCTATTCAGTTGTATGCATAGGGTACATTTTGTTTATCCATTCTTCCATCAATAGATACTTGAATTTCTCCCACCTTGTGGCTATGGCAAATAATGCTGCAATAATATGGGCATACAGATATCTTTTTAATACTCTGGTTTCAATTCTTTTGAGGATATACCCAGAAGTGAAATTGCTGGATCACATGGTTATTCTGTTTAATTTTTTGAGGAACTGCCATACTATTTTCCATAACAGCTGCATCATTTTGAATTCCCATCAACAGTACACAAAGGTTCCAATTTCTCCACGTCTTTGCAGGTGCTTATTTCCTGTTTATTGGTAGTAAACATACTTGTGAATGTGAAGGGGTATCTCTTTGTAGTTTTGATTTGCATTGTCCAAATTATTAGTGATGTCTAGCCTCATTCATGTGCTTCTTGGCTACTTGTCTGTCTTCTTGGGAAAAATGGCTATGCAAGTCCTTTCTCCGTTTTTTTTTTTTTTTTTTTTTTTTTTTGTTTTTTTTTTACACCGTGTTGTTCTCTTGTGTACACTGTTGACATGTAGGAGTTCATTATCTGTTCTGGATATTGATTATTTACACATTCATGATTTCTAAATAAGTTCTCCCATTTTGTGGGTTACCTTTTCACAAAAATTCCAATTTCAATATAGTCAATTTGTGTTTTCTTCTTGCTTATGCTTTTAGTGTCATATCTGGCAAAGCTTTGCCAAATAGAATGTCATGAGGCTTCCTCACTTAAAAATAGTGCATGTTACTAGTACTCTGGGAAAACTGTCACAGGGATGCGGTTCTCCATCTGTTGTTTTACTTCCTTCGTCTTCCTGCTACGCCTTTTCTCAACAGGTGAGCCTGCATACCCCACGCTTGTATTGCTAAATTCCTTTGGACAATTTCACATAAACTGCACAATTACAATCACACCTCATCTTTGCGAGTAGTGATCTACACTGGTACAATGACACAAAGCAATTCCAACAAATGTGTTTATTCTCTGTATCCGATTTACTCTCCTGTCTTCACTGTAGATTTAATTTTGATATTTGAATGGCAGTAACGGTTACACTGCAGTTGGCCATCACAAGAGAGACCAGCTTTTCAAGCAAGTGAAACATTTATTTAGTGGTTTTCAAGAAAAAAAGATCTTTAATTCTTTAAAACATTGCCATCTGTTTTATCTTTGGAAACACCGTGGTTTATTAACCTCTGATTGCCTCTCCACCTTTACAATAATTACATCCACTTTGCTGGTAGAGTTTAAGTGATACAACTTGACATCCTGTATTTGAGAATGCTATCGTCTCCATTGACAAAAGGAAGCCTGAGTTCACAATTGTGTCCCTGCTATCAGCTGTGGCTTGCGGAAACAAGCCAGAGACTGACCTAAATGACAAAGTCAGAGTGCGTTTCCCCAGCAACATTCTCACAAGCTCAGTGAACAGAGGACTGTTTGGCTTGCTCAAGGAACGAAGTCATCTTGTGGGTTCCCTCACACAACAGATCCATCCTTGCATGTCCGCGTTCTGAGTTATTTGATCATTTTCCCCATACTCTGCCAAGGGAGTTCTTATATTTTTACTCATTTAAGGTGAGCCATTCCGAGCTTCCAGGATCATCCTAGTAGTCTATTATGATTGGTTACTGGTATTAGAGAAAGGAAGTAAAATCCTAAATGAAAAGAGAGTCCTCTTACCTAGATCAACAAATTGTCCTTTCTGCAGACTTAAATTCTCATTCCCTGTTATTCTATAGCCCTTGGTGTCCACTCACAAGCATGCTATGCAAGTCATTAATGATTGATATTAGTGAATTACTAGAGTTGTTTTGGTGTGCATGCTACGGTGTACAGAGCTTCTTCAGTCATGCCAGCAGAGATTTGACCTCATCGTTGGACTGTGGCCAAAAGAGGTGGTAGGGGTCCACTCTTGAGAGGAAAGTGTTGTCTTGCAAACCTTACGTCTCAAAATGTCAAAATAGAAGTGATAGGGCCGATGAGCAAAACTTAGATAAGAATCAATGCTGTTGGGGCACCTGGGTGGCTCAGTCCGCTAAGCGTCTGACTCTTGGTTTAGGCTCAGGTCATGATCTCACAGTTCGTGAGTTCAAGCACCATATCAGGCTCTCTGTTGTCAGCACAGAGCCTGGTTTGGATCCTCTGCCCCACCCCGCCTCTCTGTCCCTCCCCTGCATGCTCTCTCTCTCTTTCAAAAATAGATATTAAAAAAAAAAAGGAATCAATACTGTTACGTATGAAACCACAATTTTCTCTGAGCCCTGGTTCTACTACTTAGTAGGCATGTGAACTTTGATCACATTGTAAGTCCTCTCCAGATCTCAGCTTTTGTATATGAACTGTGGAAATCATTTGAGAGAGAGAGAATTTACTATATGCCCTCTATCAAAATCTACATACATATACTAGATATCTATGTACACATATATGCATATACATATATACAGTTGACCTTTGACCAACACAGGCTTGAACTGTGTGGGTCCACTCACATGGAGCATTTTTTTCAATACAGTACAGTACTAAAAATAAGATTAATACAGTACAGGAAGTGATTTTCTCTTCCTTGATTTTCTGAATAACATTTTCTTTTCTCTGGATTAGTATAGGAACAAAATATATAATGCATATAGCATACAAACATGTAGACAGTGTTATCAGTTAGGGTTCCAGTCAAAAGTGGACTATTAGTTGTAAAGTGTGGGGGGAGTCGAAATTTATATGTGGATTTTTACCTGCACAGGGTTTGGGGGCCCCTGACTCCTATATTGCTCAAGGGTTAGAGAGAGATGGAAGAGAATTGAGAATCAGTTCATTATTGGAATTTTAGGTTGCAGTGTGAGAGTTAGGTATGAAATAAATGACAAACTAACGTAGAATGTGCCCCAAAGTTTTGTGAGGAAAACAAAAGATGATGATGATGATGATTAATTTCACCTCTTGAAGAAAAAGTTACGGGAGTGGGGAGTGGGCACAAGGATTATTTTTAAGTAATCAAAAGGGTACTCTTGTAAGAGCTATTGGAAGTGTAGAATAAAATCCCAGATGAGAGAATTAAAATTGATGGATACAAATTATGATGTGGAAAATTCTGTATCAAAGTGATAATATTCTTGAGACTACAGAAAAAAATGGACTAAAACTCCTCTAAGCAATTAACTTTTGATTATGAGATCCTAGTATTTTATCAAGCCCCATTATAAGTTATAATTAAGTCATGCTATATTTAATGGACTATTCCGGAACAAGAAATATTAATATACATAATATGCATTTCTTTATTAAAATGATTTGTACCATAATATTTATCACACTTTCATTTAGAAAAAATAAATAATCACTGACAAATTCAAAACAGCCTAGAGGTATGGATTCATTTATAAAAATAAATACAAAATGTTACACTATTTTCTCACACCCAGTATGGCTGAAAGTCATGGCTAAGATGTATTGATGTTTTCCCCATTTTGCCTTTTATTTATTGTAGATTTATTTTTCTACTATTAATCAATGTTAAAGTAACTTAAATAAACTAAAGCGACATTGTTTATTTTGTTCTGTTTTTATGAGACGTGGCTTTGGTACAGATAATAGTGATTAAAGTTTTACACAAAATACCATTTATAAAATGCCAAGAAAAAATGAAAACTTTAAATATTTATTTCAAATTTCTAAATGAATTTGTACCCAGGAAGTTTTCATCCATTTGAATCCTGTTATTTTACTACCAGTTAGTAAATATATTAAATTAATATTGGCGAATAAAATTTTCATGCATTTTTACCACATACCTATCTATAAGTAGCCTGAAGCATACTGGCTACAGAATTACTAGAAACCTAAAACAATTATCCCTCATTCAAAATATTTCTACCTCTCTTGATTTTATTTGTGATAACTTTGTTTTTTAAAATAATGCCTTGGGGCACCTAGCTGGCTCAATCAGTTAAACCTCCAACTTCAGCTCAGGTCATGATCTCACCGTTTTGTGAGTTCGAGCCCAAGCCCGTGTCAGGATCCGTGCTGACAGCTCAGAGCCTGAAGCCTGCTTTGGACTCTGTCCCTCCCTTACTCCTGCTCTGTCTCTGTTTCTCTCTCAAAAATAAATAATCATTAAAAAATAAAATAAAATAAAATAGAATAAAATAAAATAAAATAAAATAATGCCTTAAACAATTTCCAGAGGGATGGGTGAGACATGACAACACTGAAAATGAAAATGTTACCTGATGTGAAAGGTTAATTTTATGTGTCAATTGGGCCAGGCCATGGCACCCAGATATGTGGTCAAACATCATTCTAGAAATTTCTGTGTAGATTTTTTTAAAGATAAGATTAACATTTAAATCAGTAGACTTCAAGCAAAGTGGATTATCATCCATGAGTGGGCCTCATCAATCAGTTGAAGACCCGAGTACAATAAAGACTGATGTCCTGAGCCGGAGGGAAGTGTCCCAACAAACTGCCTTCAAATGATTGGCAACATCAACTCTAAGTGTTCAGCCTGTTGGCCTATCCTGCAGAATTCGAACTGATGGATATCCACTCACTGCCCTGTGTGCAGTGATAACTTCACTCTCTTCCATCCCCGGCAGCTTCAATCCACAGACTCTCTGGTTTTTTTTCATTCTGTAAGAAAAACGGGCTAGTCCTCAGGCAGGGTGAAATGACTTCAAGGTACCAGACGGGGAAAGGATCTGAAGCTCTGAACTCTTCCTTCGTAGATATTTGCCTTATCTTTCTGCACAACTTCAGCTCAGTTCCAGGGACAACTTTGGCCACCATTCCTAAGCCTTTGTGAGTTTTCTTCTTCAATGAGGTAGCATCTTGACCTTCCCCACTATGAATTTAGGGTTCCACTTACTTGCATCTGCCAGGTCAGCTGGGACTATTCCACTGCCTTCCGGCTTTTGATATTTTATTGTTTTCATCATTCACTTATTTACTTTTAATTTTTTTTACTGTTTATTTATTTTTGAGAGAGAGACAGAGTGTGAGCAGGGGAGGGGAGGAGGGATAGGGAGACCCAGAATCTGAAGCTGGCTCCAGGCTCAGAGCCTGACGCGGGGCTCGAACTCACGAATGGTGAGATCATGACCTGAGCTGAAGTCGGACGCTTCACCAACTGAGCCACCCAGGGGCCCCATATTTTTCTTCATTTATATTGTCCATTTTTTTTGTGTGGAGTCATCTCCTTAACAAGACCACTGTTGTCATTTTAGGGGGGTTTTCTGAGGCAAAGGAAGTAATCCATATGTTCAATCCAGTGATCTATGTGAAATGAACAGAGGCTCTTGAAAATAGCATTTTTATAGTGTTGCTTATCTATAATTTGTTTATATCCTTCAGGTGCTCGATACTAAAATAGGAAAACACAGAAGAGCCATGATGAATATGGACAGAAAAGTCAAATACTGCTAGTAAGTGACATTTCACATACAACCTGGATGATATTACAGTGATTGAAGAAGAGGTTTCTTTCAAAACTATTTGCTCTTGTCATAGTCTATTAGCCACACATATGAAAATGATAATGTAAATTTCACCTTTGTCTCAATTGAAGAATACTATCAAAGCCAGGAAAATAAAATAACAGAACAAAGTGCAAAGTATTTATGGTGCGCTAGACCATCTGGTACTTTCAATATTATCAACTTTCTCTTCCCAGAAAGAGAAGCTTGAATAAACTTTTCAAAGAGGCACTCGAACCAGTCCCCTAAACATATACTCAGTAAACAACCCTAAGTTTGTAAGGATGTAATTGACTAGTAAGTCTCTAATATACTGAAATGGACTTGCCTTGTTTTAAGCTAATATTTTAGAAGTTCTTTTCTCAAGCCATGTTTTTATGGGAGGAAGCATAAAAGTTGAATCTTCAAGAGGCAAAATATGCTTTCGGTACGTAATGCTTTAACTTGAGAGAGTAAGGACGTGTAAGTCAACGAAAATTTTATCACATGACAGTATTTTACCCTGCTGAATAATATGAAACTTCACTTACAAATAATGAACTCCATGACTTAAACCTATACAAAATTTTACCAATATATAAACATTTCTTTTAGCTTTTCATTTGCTTACCATATTGGATGCAATCAAGTAGGTGTATAGAGGAGCCAGTGTTAGCAATTATGTGGTAATTTTCTAGTAATTAGCAGAAAGACTTTTGTTGCTCTGAAGGTAGAAATACAATATGGGAGAAAACGGGATATAAATATGAACTAAAGATCTGCAAAATCAATATCAGCATCCTCGGTAAAAGAAACTAAGTATACCAAAAATGCACTGTTATTTCACCATCTAATATCATAAATGAATACGTTGAAATGACCTCCGTTGCATGACCTACAGACATTGGGAATACTTTTTGTTTCTACTAATGGTAAACACGACCTCTGTTTATGTCATTGAGATAAGGTCACCCGACTTGGAATGAAAAGTAAAACTTCATGACTGTTTTTCCTTATACACATAACCAGATTCAGATTTCCTTATACACCTAACCAGATACACAAAATCAGATCGAGCTTAACTTGAAGAAGAGAAAAGTGTTCGATGCAAACTCAAGAGGACGAGAACGAAACAATACAGCACAGAAAGAGAAATCTCTGGATTTCTGGATTTCTTTTTTTTTTAATTTTTAATTTTTTTTTTTTTTTTAAAGAGAGAAAGAAAGGCAGAGTGTGAGCGGGGCAGGGGCAGAGAGAGAGGGAGACACAGAATCTGAAGCAGGCTCCAGTCTCCGAGCCGTTAGCACAGAGCTGGACAAACTGTGAGATCACGACCTGAGTCGAAGTGGGACCCTTGGATTTCCTTAATTTACATGGCATAATATTGAAACTACAGGGATGTAAAACGTATAGAGAAAAGTTTAGTCCCTTACATGGATTTTAAAAATTAGAAATACATTTATTGGAGCAAATCTAAATCAAGTGTGAGCCACATGTATGCAATGTCATTTATCCCATTTTATCTAGTTAGTGTTTAAAAACACTAACGTATTGAACCCAAATCCCAAGTTATTTATTTATTTCAAAGAAGATTAATTTATTAATTTAGAATGAGACATGTATCCTGTTAATTCATGCTACTATCTCCTGGAAGAAGATCCTTGACAGAGACCAAATTAAAGACAAGAATGGTGCTAAATGACAGGAAAAAAATAGAACAAAAAAAAAATAAGACCACCAAACAATATCTCTATGAAACGATATATATATATTATTTCTGTACACTCAGGCCTAATTTTATGTTAAACTAGAAACAACAAGAAACATGAAGAAACTATTTCCTTTATCGTTTCTCAGTGATTTCCTTCTTTCTCTACACAAAACCTACCAATCTTTTTAAACACACTGTTATTTCGATGAGGTTCCAATTTGAAGGGAATATTATGTGAACTTAAATGCTCAGCTTTAGTAGTCCTTTTGAGCCATAACCACAAAACGAAATATTGATAACAATTTCTCCAAATGCTAAATTCTGCAGATGACCAATCCCATTTCTCAAATGATGATTTCTCTTTGCAACATTTCAGGGGAAAAAACATTCTGTTTGGAGTATGTTACCATCTATTCACAGGCTATCAGAAGGTATCATTTTCTCAGCACTGGTTGATTTTCTAACGACCTTAACAATATGAATGAATCACAAACAAACACAAAACACGTTACTTTTCTGGGAGAAAAGAAATGCCATCGTTTGCATTTTTTCAAAGCAAGAGAGAAAGTTGGATCTGACAGTAGGTAGGAAATAAAGAAGAAAGGAAAACAGGAAGAAGAAAAGGGATTACACATGCTATGCCAATTAAAAGTATATTCTCTTCTTAGCCTATATGAGACCAAGGCTTTCAAGGCTTACCAAATCTACTTACACCTAAAAGTTCATAAAAATAATAAGAAATAAAATAATGATGATGATAACAATAATAATAATAAATGATAATAAAAATAAATGATGAATAATAAAAATGTCAAGTAAGAATAGGCCATGTAGGCACAGAACAACATTTGATATAATGAACTGGTCTTTAAAGTCCACAATTCCAAATTCCTTTATTCAAAATTTGGGTAGCCATATATTTTGTCATCACCAGTTTTATCAAAATTAAACATTGTTTTATTAATAATTAGTGGCAAGGCAATTTGATCTCCAGCTACAAGATTGAAGAAATGGCATATATTGCCATCTGCTATGGACCGAATGTGTGTCCTCACAGCATTCATATGTTGAAATCGTAAACTCCAAGGTGATGGTATTAAGAGGTGGAGTGTTTAGGAGGTGAATAGATCATTGGTGGAGGCCTCATGATTGGCCCTGATAAAAAAGAACCTTGAGAGCTAGCTTGCCCCTTCTACAATGTGAGGTTACAGTAAGACGGCTGGCTAGGAGGAAGCAGGACCTCACCAGACATCGGATCTTCTGGCACCTTGATCTTGAACTTGCCAAGTCTCTAGAGCTGAAACACATAAATTTCTGTCATTTGTAAACCATGTCATCTATGATATTTTGTTATGGCAGCCTGAACAGACTAAGATACCAACATGTATTTCATTTTAATTGTTACATATTGGGCAGCTTAATAGCACCGATCTTTTGGCCCATTAATAGGATATATCTCCTTCAATATAGATCATTGGGGCACCTGGCTGGCTCAATCAGCTAAATGTCCACCTCTTGATTTTGGCTCAGGTCATGACCTCACTCACGGTTTGTAGGTTCAAGCCTGCAACGGGCTCTGTGCTGATAACATGGAGTCTGCTTCAGATTCTTTCTCTCCCTCTCTCTCTGCCCCTCCCCTGCTCACTCTCTCTCTCTCTCTCGAAATCAATAAACTTCAGAAAAATTTTAAAAATTACATAGGTCATCTTTAGTATTTCTCAGCACTATTTTTAGTTCTCAGCGTACAAGTGTTCATTTTTCTCAGTTTTCCTAGGTATTTGATTTTTGATAATATTGTAAATTATTTCGTTTTAGTAACAATTCCTGTTTGTTCATGGATACTATATATAGACTATAGCTGATTGTGTGTATTAATCTTGTATTCTATAGCTTTACCAAACATTAGGTTCAGTAGCTTCTTTTTTTGTCAATTTCATAGGATTTTTCTACCTAAACTGTCAGGGCATGTACAAATATAGACAGTTTTATGATGACTGCCCCTATTTTAACTTTAATGTATAATCTGCTTGTAAAGAAGAAACCGAAAATTTCCAGAGGACAAGATGTCTGGAGGGATTTAAAACTATATTAAGTAAAATGATAAGAAAGGGATTATGTTTAAGGAGATTAAGAATATTAATAGAAATGACTCTAACTCCCTCCAGTTATTACCCTAAACTGAATGTGTTTTAGGTTTGCTACCAGTGATAATATATAGCGCTTTTACTGAAGGTGATGCGCAACAAAATAAGTGACAAGAAGATCTGACTCCAGAAACAAACTCAAATGATGTTTGTCTGCATCCATCTGTGTGTTAGAATGAGGCTATTGTCATTTTTCTTCCAACATATGAGATTACACCTGTCTTATATATTTAGCTTTGTACAATACACCTTAGAGAGAGAAGATCATAGTTTGTTTCCAGAGTCAGAGGAATAGCAAACACTTGTATGTGACATATTATTGGAGAATGGTACCCACTTTATTTGCAGAAGACAAAACTTGATCTGAGGAGAAAATTGCACATGGTGGTTGACAATGGGATCTACGTATCTGAAGGGCCATTACATACAAAAATGTACCCCCATCCCACCCACCTGACTTAATGTGCCTTTAAGCAAGTCATGTGGTATTGGGTTTTATGAACTCTCTTGGCCTTCAAACTTTTAACATGATGGCATTTGTCGTATTGTTGCCTTGTTACTGAGAAAGCCTAAATCCAAACTTCACTTGTAAGTCCTGGTGACAATGTTTTGGCTCTCTTCTTCAAAATTAGAAGATAGATGATGATTCATCTTGTTGTTTCTTGAATTTATATTTGGCGGAGTAAGAATTTTTCAAACTTTTCAGCATCTTGGCAAATAAATTTGAGATAAAGGACAATTACCGCAACTTGGCCATGTTTATACCATGAATTATTTACTAGTTTTTATTAGAAATACTTGAATAACACTACCAGAATTTATCACATTCAGAGAAAGGGAATGGGTGCTTATTTAGACGTATTTTCACAGCAGGACTCGATGAAATTTTTATGTGAAATAAGTAACACAATTTTTAAAAGTTATTCTTTGTCTTTATTATAATTTTTCTACGAACCTAAGAAAGTTTTATATTAAATATTCTATGCAGCTGAAAGAAATAGCCATAAGATTTGAAAAAGAAATACTAAGATTCCACCCCCATGTTTTTCTAATTCCTCCTTCCCCAATTCCTGTGCACATCTCTCACTTTTAATACTATTTTTAGGGGAAAAGTGATTCTAATTAATTTTCATGTGGACTTACATATTTTGGCAAGTATTCCTGATGATTAAAACTGAGCGCTCTTTCATGTCTCCATGAATATTTAGGTTAAATCAACTTAGTCCAATCATGTTTATGAAATTATCTCCATTGCCAGATAAATCTGAGATATGTAGTTGCTTATGTGCAATAATCAGTGTACACAAATAATATAGATGAATTTAAACATAACTCATTTTCAAAACTACATCAAGTAACCAATGCTCATAAAATAGTATTTTTTGCCAAGAACTGTTTGTCTGCTTTACACACAGTAAGTCCCCAAATGATTGTAGATTTGTTATTAGTTCCCTCCTACCTGTGAGAAAACAGAGACACAGAGAAACTCAGACGTGCTCAAGCTGGAAATAGTTGAACTGGGTTCACATTCAGGCTATGAGACTCCACAGGTGCCATAGAAAATACTTTCTTTCTTTTTTTAAAAAATTTTTAAATGTTTATTTATTTTTGAGAGAGAGAGAGAGAGAGCAGGAGAGAGACAAAGAGAGAGAGAGAAAAAAAAAGGAGACACAGAATCTGAAGCAGAATCCAGGCTCTGAGCTGTCAGCACAGAGCTGGGCACGGGGCTTGAGCTGACGAACCAAGATCATGACCTGAGCTGAATTTGGATGCTTAACCAACTGAGCCACTCAGGCGCCTCCCCGTCTTTTTTTCAGTTTTCATTTATGGAAAGTACTTTCAATTTACATCTTGTTGAATGACTCTTGTTGAAATTAACAAATATATTTTTGGCTTTGCATTTTATGCACTACATTTTATATGGTTAATACAGTGATTCCTGTGTGTAAAAGTTTTGAATGTTAGAAATTTATAAAGATTGACCTCCAAGTTTTAACTAAGGTGTTTTTCCATTGCAAATATGAACACCATTTACTAACCTAAATCATTCCAGTATCCATAATATAGTAAGGTATGAAGAATGCTCTCATAGAAGTAATTCACAATATTTTCATTTATTTTCATACCACACTTTTGATAAACTTCAAACTTCAAATTGAAATCCCAGCTTAAATATGAATAGCCACCATTTCTACTGTAAAAACTGGGTACTACTTTTGGATGGTTTCCAAGGTCAAGCCACTATCAAATGCTTTCGGTCATGGGGACAATAGTAATACTTAACAAAATACACAAAGAATGTTCAAATCTCAGGGAGATAAATTTATACAGTCTTGATATTAAAATGACTAAATCTAAAGTATTAGGTTAAAGGGGATAACCTTGTAGTTAACGAATTTATTCATTTACCCACATCTGTTCGGCACCTATTTTAAAGCTCACGTCAAAACAATGGGAAAGGGAAGGAAAAATAAAAACAGAGAGGGAGGCAAACCATAGGAGACTCTAAATACAGAGAACAAACTGAGGGTTGCTGGAGGGGAGGCAGGTGTGAGAATCGGCAAATGGGTGATGAGTATTAAGGGGGGCACTTGTTGGGATGGGCACTGGGTTTACATATAAATGATGAATCACTAAATTCTACTCCTGAAACCATTATTACACTATATATTCACTAACTTGGATTCAAATCAAATTAAAAAAAAAAATAGGTGAATAAAGCTCACATCGTGTTATCCATGATGATGGACCATGTGTGGAGTATCTAAATTATCCATTGATTCCTCAGTCTCTTTTTAATCTCTGTTTAATTAAAAGTCAACTCTATTATTAAGCTGCTCAGAAATCAACTACCTCTCACCCTGCCCTTTTACCACCTTCATTTGCAGAATTTGACTTATTTACCTCTTCTACCTCTTTTAACTGTTGTCTGCCAATTTTATGGCCACTGTATCCCGTTTTTCACTGCATCTCTCTTTCTACCTAAATCTTACTACATTGTGGATGTCTACAGTCTTAACACAGATGACTCATGCTCTCCATTTACCCACCCGCTCTCAGGACCATACCCTGAAGCCTGTCACAATAAGTGATCATCTCCCACGTGAAAAAAAAGAAAATTTAGAGATCTCATTTTCTGAACACCACCATAAAGCTGCCCTGTGATGAAAACCATCGGCTCCTCCCCAAGAGGTTCTCAAACTAACTCATCTCTAAGCCTCTCCCTACAAAAATGCAGCGACACTCTATAGCCGAAACGATAGTTCTAAGAACTTAATATGATTAGAAAGTATCTATATACTATGCATATATCGCACATAATAAATATTTAACAAATGTTATTGCTGGCACTATTTTAAGGAGTTAGATGTTATCTGAAATGCAAAGGCAGATATGAAATAATAGTTTACGTAGCGGTGGGATATAATGTAATGAGCATTTTAGAACGATGACTCTGCCAGCCGAGCAAATTTGAAGAAGACAAATTCTATATTAGAAATGTGTAGAGACTCGTTAAGAATCATTGCAATAGTCCAGGTAAGAAAGAACAATGGCTGGTAGCAAGAGGATAATGATAAATGTGGAGACAAGTGAATATATTTGAGATCTACTTAAGAAGTAGAATCAACAGGGGCACGTGGGTGGCTCAGTCGGGTGAGCGCCAGACTTCAGCTCAGGTCATGATCTCGCAGCCCGTGAGTCCAAGCCCCTCATGGAGCTCTGTGCTGACAGCTCGGAGCCTGGAGCCCGCTTTGGATTCTGTGTCTCCCTCTCTCTCTGCCCCTTCCCTGTTGTCTCTCTCTCTCTCAAAAATAAAAATAAATAAACATTAGAAAATAAAGATGCAGAATCAATAGAACTTGATGATGGGCCATGTGTGGATGAGTAAGAAATGGGGAAGATTCTATGCACAACTGGCAGGTCACCCTCAACATCCCCCGACACTCCCTGAATTAGGAAAGAAGTCACTGACAGCACATTTCAGGTTTGAGGTTTTGCCAATGAGAAACTTGGAAAGGGAGGAAAGCAAAGACAACTTTGATGGCAAAAGAGAATTAAAACTCATATTCTCCTGGTCTCAGGCATCAACCAGGGCTCTGGCAGGCATAATTTGTGAAGCTCTTCTGGCATTCCCCTAAAAATGTCCCTGTATGCTGCTATAGGCAATGACAATTATTGTGACAAATTTCCTTGTGTTTCGCAAATTACTGATTTTTCTAAAAACGAAGACTGAAATTGAAAGGTACGAATGTTTTTCCAGGCCTTGACCTCTCCAGCACTCCAAAGGAATTTTAAAAATGAAATTCCTTGGAGTGCCTGGGTGGCTCAGTCAGTTAAGCGACCGAGTCTTGGTTTAGGCTCAAGTCATGACCTCACAGCTTGTGAGATCGATGAAGCCCCGAGTCTGTGCTGACAGAGTGGAGCCAGCTTGGGACTCTCTCTCTCTCTCACTCTCTCTCACTCTCTCTCTCTGTCCCTCCCCTGTGCACTCACTCTCTCTCTCTCTCTCTCAATAAATGAAGAAACATTAAAAAAATAAAAATAAAATTCCTTGTATGAAATATCCATCTGCAGAAAAGAGTGGTTTCTATTTTTTTTCCTGGCTCTGGCTAAACTCAGCTCCAAATCAGAAATTGGCTGAACTTCCCCCCAGACTGCATTATTTCCATTCTAACTCTACGGATAAGAAGTATTTGTGCGAGGGGCTCCTGGGTGGCTCAGTCAGTTGAGCGTCGACTTCGGCTCAGGTCACGATCTCTCAGTTGACGAGTTCCAGCCCCGTGTCGGACTCTGTGCTGACAGCTCGGAGCCTGGAGCCTGCTTCAGATTCTGTGTCTCCCTCTCTCTCTGCCTCTCCCCTGCTCATGCTCTGTCCCTCTCTGTCTCAACAAAATAAAGATAAACAATAAAAAAATTTTTTTAAAGTAGTTGTGTGAGAGCTGGAACCAAAAAGCTTGAACAAAAGCAATTGCTCCCATAGTAGTGGGCAGACTCGTGGGCTTCCAAGGAGGTACTATTCTGCAGCTCCTCCAGCTTTTATTATTTTTTACCACAAAGTTTCTGTCCAGCACTATAGGCACCTATGATCATTGGCATTTTCCTGCTAGTTTGACGATTGTGTTTTTTGTTTGTTTGTTTGTTTTTGTTTGTTTTGATTTCCTGAAAACTAAAAGGAAACGACCTAGGAAAGGTTCTCCTAGACTGTTACAAATCAACTCTTCCAGTAATTATCAGGCATTTAATTCCTCCAGTGACCTTTTCTCTCTTTGGCTTACCCTGAATGTTGTAAACTTCAATAGACTCATCACCCAGTCCTGTAAATTATATTTAACAGTTACAAGATTAGGGCATAGAGTCAGAGAATAATCATCCAGATACTAACAACAAAAATAACCACACCTTGACAGTGCTTCCAGTGGTATTCTTAAGGATCCCTCTGAATGATATGGACTCGATGATATTGTTTTTAGAAGAGGTTTGCACGTTAAGGAGAGAATCGGACTGTATTGTTCATCAGTTGAGACCCTAACGTGCGATACTAATGATGTTTCATAGATTGCCATTGAACTCTAAACTCTCCAAATGTTTGTCCAACACTTTGATCAAAAAGTAGGAGATATTTTATCATATTATCAGATGCCATAAAGCTGAGAGATTGAAAGAATATATTGTATACTGTTAATAATTCTCTTTGCCTTGTGATGTTTGCCAGTTTACTACTCAAGTTTATTTTGACACCTGTCAGATCCAAAACTTTAATTTATAAGAAGTCCCGGGAGATCTTTCACCTGCTTGGCACTCTTTCTTATGTTTGACATAAGACTATATCAAAATAATATTGGTGTAAATTCATGCAATATAAATGCAAGAGAGCATTCAGGCTGCAGCAGTTCATTTAATTCTTATTAACTTGAAATAGGAGGCATCTATGACCCAAAAAGAGCAATCATCTCTGTCAGCCCAGTTTTAACCATTCTGCTTTTTGAATAAGTGAATTTTGTAAGAATAATTTATACCTATCCTAAGAGCCTAATTTATGATTTCATTGGTGACCTATTAAGCACTCAGCTCTGTACTCTGCCCTGTGATTATTAAAGAGATAACTTTTTGGTGTGATAAATTAGGATCAATTCAGGAAGGAGTAACAGATACGAGTAAAAAAATCGAAGTGAACTAGAAATAAAAAGATAAGTAACCACTATATCTTCCTATGTCCTGTGAAGTGTCACAATGGGACTTTGCAAATGAAGTGACTTGAATTTAATCCCCGTTCTAAATGTACTCTCTATGCATTTACAAGTTTCTCCAAAAGTGAATGTGGATGGAAACAGTGCTTTAAAACCATTTCAGAATATGCTCCACTGGTGTTAATTCTGAAATGAAGAAGGCTGATTCGCACCGGACTATGTTTCAAAATAAAATTGCCCATAAATATACAGTTCTATCCTGACAAATTCCTGTTTTACAAAAGTTTCCATAATTCTTCAGTAAAGCATTAAACTCACTTCACTGTTAAATTATAAAAGAACAAAATGATCTACAGGCTTTTGCTTTAAAGAAATGACAGGGATGGCCACTACTTAAAGAAGATCACTAGCTTACGGGAAGCACTGTATATGATAATCACTCTACCAAAAGTGTCCATTCAAAAGAATGGCCGCATTGGGAGAAATTATCAATGAAATGTGGAGTTGGATGTGAAATCTAGGTTATTTCAAAGTCATACAATCGCCTCCGAACCAAGTCAAGTTAAAGCAAATCTGACCAATGAGTACTACAGCAGTATCTGTCTCCATTAAGGGATGAACATACCAGAGAACCCACAATGAAAGAGTAATTGCTGATCAATAAATAGATCAGATAGTGCATCAATTCCCTTGAATATATCCAGTGGCAAGTTTAGATAATATTTACCTGTATATCAAAAGACAGAATGTTTTTGCTAGTTGTCAAATTATAACAAATCTTAAGTATCGAGTATCTTATCATTCACAATAGATTTTCAGACACGTTTTCTTATTTGATCTTAAAATAGCCAAGTATGTAAAGCAGGCGTGTTTAATGAATTCCTACAAAGAACTGTAACAGACACAGGGAAGCTATGACAATCTAATTTGTTTTCCTCGATTCTGTCCTCCTCTCTCAGATAGACTATATTTGATTTTGCACACGAATAAGCTGAAGCGGAAAATTTAAATTGCCTGTTCATATGTGACAGAGCTCATACTAGAACCTGTTCTCCCATCATAATCCAGGAAAGTTCCACACTGTTTAATTCTTAGGACACTGAAAAGAAATCACGATTTAAAGCACTACAGTATTAACACATAGAGGTAAGCCTATTGCGTTGCCAAAGACTATCTGAGAACAAATGTTGGCAAACCATGGCCTGTGGGCCACCTGCCCGATTTCACAAATACTGTAATGTTTTTTTTTAGGACATAGCCACATCCACTAATTTCTGTGTTGTCTATGGCTGGTTTGTACCACGAAAGGAAATGTTGAAAAGTAACACTAGAGACCATCTGTACAGGGCACCTGTGACATTGACCATCTGGTCCTTTCAGGAAAGACTTGCTGACCACTGCCTGGAATCCACGAGAGCTGCCAGCAATTTCAAATTACAACACAATAGTAGTAAAAAGCAGCAGCTCACAATCCGGAAGGATTTCAAAACCCGGAGCTTCTCCCTGAGGAGTAAATGGCTTAAACTCCACACGGGGCACCCCAACTTTTAAGTTCCACACCTGAGAGATGAGCCGCCAAAACATAAGCTTTGAAAGCCACCACAAGACCCACAAATAACAGCGAACTGAGAAACCTCTCTTAAAGGGCCTAAACGCCCCCGGGCCAAGCCTGAAGGAGCCCTTTGAAAACTCCCAGACTTTCCGTGAAAGAAGCTCATTTGCTAACCTTAAAGCCATGGCTTGAGGGTCAGGGCCTGTCGATGTGCTCCTGAGAGGGAGGCTGGTGGGAACCACCATTTCTTCATCTTCTTTCCAGCCAGTACCAACTTGATGCATCCCGGCTGCCTTGCCAACAACTTGGGGGAAAAAAAATTCTGGCACAAGCAACAAAGGGTCAAGAATTTGGACGATGTCACCCTTATTGTGAAAATCACGGCAACAAAAATGAAGCCAACTACAAGTCCTTGACTTCTCTTATCAGAGAGCTGCACCGCAGGGAATCTTGCAAGCAGACTGCCCCCACGGAAATCTGCAGACAGGTGAAGCCAGTCAGTCACAGCTCCTTCTGCTTGCCTGGAGGGCTTACAAGGTAATTGGAAGAATTGCTGGAGATCCTGTGGGCCAGCAGGAGAGCCTAAAAATCCTGGGAGTTGCATTCTTTTGGAGATTTCCTCTCTGGGTCCCAGGATAAAGAGCCAAACAACAGAAAAGGAAAGGGAAAGGGGAGGAAAGAATAAAGAATGGAAGGAAAGGAAGAAAGCTTTCCTGTATTTCTTTTTTTTTTTTTTAATGTTTATTTATTTTGAGAAAGAAAGAGAGTGGGAGTGTGTGCACGTGAGCAGGGGCAGGGGCAGAGAGAGAGGGAGAGAGAGGACCCCAAGCAGGCTCCCTGTTGTCAGCACAGAGCCCAAAGCGGGGCTCAAACTCAACCTTACGGAACCCTGAGATCATGACCTGGGCCGAAATCAGGAGTAGGATGCTTAACCGACTGAAAGACCCAGACCCCTTTTGTATTTCTGGCCGTGGGACATATGAAGCTATAGCCAGAATGTTCTTCATGGCCCTGTGGAGCGGCCTATCACCATGTCTGCTTTCCAGGGGAGACCTTACCAGAAACACACCTACCTGGAGACAAGGGCATTGTCACTCTAACTCTCGCTAGATTTCTATCTCACCCGAGGGAGACAGAGCTGAGAAATCGTTGCGAAGGTCACAGCACAGGGACATGAGCCATAAAAAGAGATTAATCATACACTGAAATGTAATCCTAACAGTATAGAATGCATCCTCTCCTTCACACCTTATCACCACATCATCAAAGCTCCAGAAAATGAAAGTGGATTACAGATGAAATAATCACAAGGCATTGGCTTTATGTAAGGAGACCCAAAGGACACTAGAGGAATTTGAAACAAATGGAAAACAACTATTAACACGATAAATATTATTCAAATATGTCAGTAATCACTTTCACATGTATGATATAATCATTAGAAACAAAAGGTAAGAGTGGATATAAAAAAAACCCCATGTTATATATAAGAAACCCACTTTATTTTTTTAAATGTTTACTTATTTTTGAGAGAGAGAGACAGAGAGAGAGAGAGAGGGACAGAAAGAGAGGGGGACAGAGCATCCGAAGCAGGCTCTGTGTAGACAGCAGACAGTTCAATGCAGGGCTCAAACTCACAAACTGGGAGACCATGACATGATCCAAATTTGGACACTTAACTGACTGAGCCACCCAAGTGCCCCAAGAAACCTACTTTAAGTGTAAAGACTCAAATAAGTTAAAAGTAAAGGGATGGCAAGGTGTACCATGTTAATATTAATAACAAAATCTCTTTAATCGGTATATAAATTTCAGAAAAAGTGGACTTTAGAAGACGGAAAAGCACCAGGTGTGAAGAGGGAGATATAGACAGATTCCTCCATATCTTTAGATAGATAGTGATATATAGATCTGTACACTTATCTGTATATCTCTATATAAATAATTATATGCTTATATATCTATATCTATAGAAAAGATTGATAGAGATAAATAAGTCAATTCTCCATGAAAATATAACTTTGCATGTGTGTGCCTCTAACAAAAAAACACAAACCTAGGAAGGGAAAATACTTACAGAAGTTAAAGAATAAATAGTCAAGTCCATTATTTACTTTGAGACTTCAACACCCTCTTTCAGTAATTGACAGTTCAGGCAGCATTAAATCAGAAGTGATATAGTTGGCCTGACCAGCTTTATCATTCAATCAAATTGACATTTATAGACTATGCCATCCAACAGCAGCAGAATACATATTCTTCTCAAACTCCCATGGAACATTCATTAAGATGGCAACAATCTTGATGATCAAAACACCTTGGCAACCTTTAAGGATAGAAATCCTACAAAGTATATTTTGTTACCAAATGGAATTAAAAGAGAAGTCTATATGAAGGATACCTGGAAAATTCCCATATATTTGAAGAACATAGTACACACTTCTAAATAATATATGGAACAAAGAATAAACCTCAAAAAATATTTTTTCAAATTTACTTTAATGTTTATTAATTTTTCAGAGGCAGAGACCGAGCGCAAGTGGGGGTAGGGCACCGAGAGAGGGAGACACAGAATCTGAAGCAGGATCCAGGCTCTGAGCTATCAGCACAGAGCCCCATGCAGGGCTCGAACTCATGAACTGTGAGATCATGACCGGAGCCAAAGTTGGACGCCTAACCTACTGAGCCACCCAGGTGCCCCGTAAATCTCAAAAAAATCTTAAAAATTAACAGAAGTGAAATAAAGATACCATTTCAATGAAATTTAAATTTAAATGTTATGAAAAATGACATAAAATCAATAATCCAAGTTTCCACCTTAGAAAATTAGACAAAGAACAATTTAAGACAAAAGCAAGCAAAGCATAAAATCAGTTAAAAAAAGATCAATGGAATTGAAAAAAACACATAAAAACAATAGGCAAAATCAGTAAGACCATAGGTTATTTCTTTCTTTTCCTTCCCCCTCCTCCCCCTCCCCCCCTCCCTCTACCCCCTTCTCTCCTTCTCCCTCCTCCTCTTCTTCTTCTTCTTCTTCTTCTTCTTCTTCTCCTTCTTCTCCTTCTTCTCCTTCTTCTTCTCCTTGAGAGAGAGAGAGAGAGAGAGATTGCAGGAGAGGGGCAGAAGGAGAGAGAGTATCCCAAGGAGGCTCCACGCTCAGCACAGAGCTCATGGACAGGATAGATTCCATGATTCCATGACCTGGGAACATGACCTGAGCTGAAATCAAGAATTAGACCCCCAACTGACTGAGCCACCCAGGCATCCCAAAAGAAAGGTGATTTCTTGAAAGAATCAATACAACTAACACATGTCTGCAGGACAACCAAGGGGGGGAAAAGTGGAGACACATATTATAAATATTAGAAATAAAAAAGGGGTTATCAGTCTTAATTCATGAACATTAAGGATAATAAGTGAAAACTGTAAAAACCTCTGACCGCAGATTTGATAAATTAGATAAAACAGACCAATTCATTGAGTCACAAACTACCAAACTCACACAAGAAAAAGTAGATAATCTGTGTAGGTCTTTATCTATTAAAGAAATTGAATCACTAATAATATTATAAAAAGGAAAACAACAAGCCCAAACTATTTCATTTGTGAATTTTATCAAATATTTAATAAAGAATGATGCCATTTCTCTACTTTCTCTTCAACAAAAAGTAGAAGTGAAAGGAACTCTTTTTTTTAAGTAATCTCTATACCCAACATGGGGCTCAAACTCATAACCCCAAGAGCAAGAGGCACATGCTCTACCAACTGGTACAGCCAGGCACCCTAAAAGGAACTCTTCTTAACTCATTCTATGCTCATTCTATGCAGCTAATGGGCATGGTATTGTCATAGATGGATGGAACTGAAAAGAGAGCCCAGGGGAAAGAAATACACGTATGCTCACTTGATGTTTGAGAAAGGAGCAAAGAGAATTCAGTGGAGAAAGGATAGTCTTCTCAGCAAGTGGTGTTGGAACAATTAGATGTACACATGGAAAAAAATAAACCTAGACAAAGACATCATATCTTTCCCAAAATTTATTCCAAAATGGATCATGAATATAAATATGAAATACAAAACTACAAAAATCTTAGAGGAGGACGTTGCAGAAATCTATGTGACCTTGGATTGTTTCATCAATTTTTGATGCAACATCAAAAGCAAGATCCATGAAAAAAAATTGATCAGATATACTTTATTAAGATAAAATCTTCCACTCTGCAAAAGACAGTGTAAAGGAAATAAGATGACAAGCCACAGACTGAGATAAAATGTTTGAAAAACATATCTGAAAAATATATTTTATCCAAAATACAGAAAGAGCTCTTTTTTCTGTATTTTACCCAAAATACAGAAGAAAGAATGCTTAAAACTCAACAAAACAACCTAATTAAAATATGGGCAAATGATCTGAACAGACTTCTCACAAAAGGAGATGTACAGTTGGCAAATAAGAATATGAAAAGATGCTCATCATAATTTATAATTAGGGAAATGCGAATGATGAGAGACAACTGCAAACCTATTTGAATGGCTAAAATCCAAAAGTTCCTGAGACCAAATGCTCGTGAAGGGGAAGAGCAGCAGGAACTTTCCTTCACTGTTGGTGGAGATTCAAAACGGTACGGCCATTTGCGAACACAGTTTGGTATTTTTTAGTGAACCAAACATAGTCTTACCATATGATCAGGCAGTCGTGCTCCTAGGTTTTTACACAACCCATCTGAACATTTATGTCCACACAAAAACCTGTATGGGAATGTTTATATGAGCTTTATTCATGATAGTAAGAAAGGAAGGCAGCCAACAAGTGCCACTACAGGTGAATGGGCAAACTGTGGTACCTCCATAAAACACTATTCAGCAATAAAATAAATCAGCTATCGAAGCACAAAAGGATACGAGGTACCATAAAAGAACATTGCCATGTGAAAAGAGCCAGTCTAAAGGACTATCTGTTGTATGATTCAAATTATAAGGTATTCTAGAGAAGGGAAAACTATAGAGAAAGTAAATGACCAACAGCCTCCGGATTTGGGGGGAAAGGGAAGGACGGTTAAATAGGAAAACCACAGGGACATTTTTAGGGCAAGGAAACTATTCTGTGTGATGATGTGATTGAGGTTATAAAACACTACACTTTTGTCAAAACCCACTGACTGTATAGCATAGAATTAACTTTAATATATGCAAATAAAAATATTTAGGATGTTGGGGGCATCTCAGAATTGAATACAGATGTGACAGGAAATACAAGTGTACGATATAACTATGTAAAATCATGAAACAACCTCACTGAAAGATGCAGGGGTGGGGGAGGTGCTGAGCCAAGTAACTATGGAAATAACTGGAGTCTGTAAAACTAAAGGTAAAAGAAGTTATACAGAAGGCCTATAATCTAGGTGATAACCCTTTTGTCCCAAAGGGGAAACTGGCTCACAATCTTAACATTGCTGTAAATGTGTATTAGAATTGAATATTCAAGTCAATAAATGACAGATATAAGAAGCCAGTTTTCTTATTGTTGGAGCCTAGTTTCGATACAATAAGCAAGTGCGGAAGGCTAGAATGATATATGAGCTGGTGGCTTAGTGTTGGAAACATGAGCATAAACTCATATTTTGCTTAATGCAAATGCAAATATTAATGTATGGAAATATGATTAAGATATGTGTATATGCAAATAACAGCAAATACACGCATAGATTTCCTTGCTCTGTTAGCTGAAAAAGCCTAATAGGAAAGCAACAATATCCCAATAGCAATAACAATACCTATTGCCCAAATCTTGGTTTCTAATACCATTCTCCAATAAAATTTACCATATCTCTTTGGAGAAACGGCTACTCCTGGGAGTAGAGGAAGGAATATGCAAGATAAGCCTAGAGCACCTCGTAGTGCTAAAAAGTGAGGAAGTGCTACACACACACATACACACACATACACGGGACTATGTCCTAAGGACACAAAAGCCAAAGATAAGAACTCCCAATGGCCAAAGCTGGAAACATTTGAGCCGCAAAATAAAGTACTATGGTATTATAACCCAAAATATAACATAGATATCTATGAGTCTATACTGATATAAATAAACCAATCATTAATAAGTAAATATGTTGTGAGAATAGACACATATCCCATAAAAGTTACCTTAAAAATTAGGCACTTACTGTGTCCTCAATGAGGGGAAGGATAATTTTCCATGTCCTAGGTGTGGGCTACAGGTAGGTACATCCTTCCAAAAAATATAGTATGGAAAGGGAAGAAAAAAGAATAACTTTGGAGATAACTGACAAACACTACCTCAAACAGGTACTCAAGGTCAACATCAGCAGTAATAAACCATGCTGATAGTATGCACCCTTGTTTTAACATATAATGAAAATAGCAGTTTACGTCAGTGCAATTCCTCCCCCAAACCGATGACCCCAGTCTGATCATTAGGAAAGTAAAAATCAAAATAGAGGGACATTCTATGAAATACCCAACCAGAGCTACTCAAACCTGTCAAGGCCATCAAAAACAATGAAAGCCTGAGACACTGTCATAGCTAAGAGGAGCCGAAGAAGCATGAAAACAAAGTAACGTGGTAGGTATCTTGCATGGGACCCTGGAACAAGAGACATCAGGTAAAGTCTAAGGAGATTCGAATAAATTATGAATTTTAGTAATGATGTATCATTGTTGGTTCATTAATTATATTAAATGTAAAGTGTTAATACTAGGGGGAACTGCACATGCTTATGGGAAGACTATACTGTTTTCACGACTTTTCAGTCAATCTAAAATTGTTTTTTTAATGTAAGTATATTCAAAACGTTCTTGCAAACAGATATTTGTAGCCAGAGTTGCCTCATAAATCAAACGCTACGTAACACTGACTGAAAAATAAATGGTGCCTCTAGAGTTGTGCAATATGGCGCTCTCTTTCTACAGTGGGATTATGATCTCTAAAGGGATTATGCAAAAGGTGTTTGTTTTGCACCATGACTTTGATATTCACTACTTGTGTGTTTGGTGCAGCCCTAGTTTTGCGGTAACTCTTGAGTCCCTACCAATTGAGCAAGGTATCACAAGAAAATTCTAACATCCAAAGAAATTCCACTGGGTTGGAGGTAAATGTGTGAGAGGTACAGTATGGTATCTGCAGAGATCATGTGAATGACCATATCCTTATCAATCTTCTTCAAACCAAGCTCAAATATCACCTTCTTGTGAAGTAAAGTGGTCCCTCACTACATTCCTCTGCCATATCCCCTACCGCCATAATGAGCCAGTGAGTGGTTCCCTTCACCATGTTCCAAATCCACTTTATACTTCCCTCCAATAGCATCTGGACTGATAATTGTATTGCTGTGCACCTACCTTCTTTCATTTAGAATATGTCTTTGGTGTTAAGAGACTTTGTGTTATTCTCCTTGATTTTCTCAGCATCCGCTAAAGTGCTTGCCCTATGACGGGTACGCAATAAATATGTACTGCTTGGGATTAAAAATGGAAGTTGAATAAGTGAGAGGGCTCCTCCTAGGAGGAGAATATATCAGAATAGATTCTCACTATCTTATGCTGTGGCTTCAGCACCCAACTATGTATGTAACATTATTTTACAGTGCCCAGCTCTGTGTAGTACTTAGGCTAAGTGTGTGTGTGTGTGTGTGTGTGTGTGTGTGTGTACATTTATGTTACTTAGTGTACAGAACCAAATCATCCTAAAAATGAAATGATATAGGGGTCACCTAGATATCACATTTTAAAGATATTTAATGGTATTCTTCAAAAGGACCTTTGGTGAAAATAATTGCTTAAGTAGTAAAATACCTTTTAAAATTTGCATTTTCACCTCTTGATATTTTTAGTGGTTGAGGGACACTTCAGGGACATATTGACTTACAGGTGGTTGAACAGTGGTTTAACTGTCTGAGATTTAACTTTTGAAAAAAATTAACAATGCTATTATATTTCCAAAGGATATCTACTAAATACTTGAGTATTCCAAACCAATATCCCTTGACTCTTCTATTATTAATGCAAAGCAGTGTAGGTATGTTATTTAAAAATTCATTATTATTCTGATCTTTTCTCATCTGGGGCAATGTCTTAAGGTAAAGGCTAATTATAAAAGCCACATGTCAGATCATTTCTACTTGAATTAAAGAACTGCCTGGAAAAAGAGAAGCCTTTGCAATTGCTTTATAAAGGTGATGATGTTGTTGAGATCCCAAGTCTCTCCGTGGGACTGTTGCCATGTTTAACATATTTAATACATTTAAGCATCCTACCTATCAGAAAAGCAATTAGAGGCCATAATGGAATACTCTGATTTACTTAATGTTATATACCGTATAAAAAGAAATGAAAGTGATTAGGGAAGGGAAAATTGGGGGCTGAAGTCTACCTTAGGGAGTAGCATACATGCCGTAGAAAGTAGCATTTGGCTTTTTGAATTGTTTGGCAAGTGACAAAACAGGCGCCAGCTTGGCAATGAATAGCTCGGCGTCCATAATGCTCTTTGAGTTCAAATCCCAAGGCTTCACCCGCCCGGTGCCATCAATTTAATTAGAAAAGAGAACGCATTTTAAAGTAGCACATGATTTACAAGGGCAGAAACCCTGCTGCCATCTGGAATGTTAAATACTCCAAGATGATTCACTCAAAAAGTCTAAACTATGACTTCCAGTTCTCGTTATCTCTATCGATGTCAATAAACCTATTAATTTTTATTAATGTTGCAAACCAATAATAAAGCAGAATTAGAAACTCTAAGAAATGTAGAATTTTGATGTAATATAAAATTCTCTGTGGCTTGGTGCTACTGTCTTATATTCAATTGTACTTTGCACCTCTGAGCTGACGATGCTCGTGTGTGCCTTGGCACAAAGCGGAGGCACAGTCTTCTAAGTACAAGTGGCTGGAATGCAACTCCTGGTGGAGATCTTGCTTATGGCTTGTCAACCTTGCCTTTGTCAGAGAGGAGTCAAGCCTCAGTTTACCAGTAGCAACAAGGTATTTTAACTGCCCGGTAAGGAATACATCAGTGATTTTGTGTTACAGACCGACCCCCATATTCTAATATTTTCTCAAAAAATATTACAGAGAAAGGATTTCAGACCGCTTGCTTTCCAACAAGAAAAGTAGAAAGCATGGAAAGCAGTTACTTACGCAAAGTTGCCCTTTTTAAGTGGGTGGAGATACGCAGTTCCTGATTTATTTTCTCTCTTTCTTGTTTTCTTCTTCCCTGGGTTTATTATTTTAAAGACTTGCATGTGTTGGCCCCAATCTGACCCGGAGACATTTTCAAATACAGAATTTCACGTTAAAAATGCAAATTAAATTGACTTCTATTGTTCTAAGTCGGCTGCCTTAAAAATCAATACCACAATCAAATATATTTGTAGGAAGGTTAAGAATCAATTACAATTCAGATGTGCAAAAACTTGGGGGTGATTAATATGCTTCCCTATGTGTTCATTTTATACCGTGAACTGTTGGGAAAAAGGAACCTCCACCTAGTGTTTATCTTTGAGTGAAGTAGACGTGTGCTAGAGGAATCGACAGCCTTGACCTCAGGTTCTAGTGACGGTGCCTATTACATTGGTATTTGGGTCAACTGTTGGCCATTTGCTGTCTCCTTTAATCAAGGAATACTACATTCCTTGATAAGATAGAGACCGTGGAGTCTGATATCAGCAGGGAAAAGTTAAAGGAACCTGTTGGCCTTATTATCTTGCTTTTGTTCCTGGGACACAGATTACTGCTGAAAGATAAATCAGGGAACCAGAGCTGACATTAATGATGCTCACCTTGTGTTACCCACACATTAGAATCCTTCACCAGTCCTGGGAGTCTCAGTGCTTGGTTCTTGGCCCCTTGAATCTCAAAAGCAATGCAAATGAGGGGTGCCTGGGTGGCTCGGTGGGTCCTTTCAGCATCTGCCTCTTGATCTGGGCTCAGGTCGTGATCTCTGTGAGATCTCTCTGTGAGGTCTCTCTGTGAGATGGAGCCTGCGTGGGACTCTGCACTGATAGTGCGGAGCCAGCTTGGGATTCTCTCTCTCTGCCCCTTTCCCGCTCGTGCTCTCCTTCTCTCTCTCTCTCTCAAAATAAATAAATAAACTTTAAAAACGCATTGCAAACGAATGGCAGGTGCCGTGAATACTCCAATGTGAATTTACTGGGGTTTTAAAAAATATATTCCTGCCTCAATTTTCTTTCTTTTGCTTATTTATTTGTTAATCGTGATGATATAAATATCACACACAAGTATTTACTTGAATACCCTCTATAGGAGGATCGTCACTATGGAGAGAGAAAAATATAAGTCATATGATAAAGCTCCTAGGTTAATAACCTACGGAGCTGAAGTTTATGGAGAGACAGCATAGTGTAATGGAAACCAGAACTAGCTTGCCCAGGTGTACATGATTACTACTTATTACATGAATGACTTAAGGTGAATTTCTGTCTCTCTTTGCCTTAGTTTCCTTTTTAGTATCCCGGGAATAACACCAGCTTCTCCTTGAATGAATAGAGGATTAAACGAGATCACACACTTTTAGGAAAGAAAGAAAAAGAAAAACACTGAGCATAGGACCTGGAAATACAAAGGCTTAAAACCAACCAACAGCAACAACGAGAAGTGTGAGAGATTTAGGGAAACAGCTTTGTTTGGTATATTCAGAAACATTTGAAAGAATACAAATCCTCCCATCGTTAATATTTGGCTTTGTTTGGCCAGTAGCATAACTCATAAGACCATTAAGACGCAGCTACTCTTTGCGAAGCCTGGAGGAGAGCTGCACTTGTCACCAAGTCTCCTGTTTGCATGAACCTGTCATTCTGGTCAAAAGCCACGCCTTCACGTCCAAGTGTTCCTCACCGATATTTTTCAGGCTGGGACCTGGATATTTTCTTTGCTGAGATTCTATTCAGGGTTTATTACATACCACTCTGCTTAGAGGTCCTCAGTAGATACCACTAGTGGAGATAATCTTCGGTGTTTGTTCATTTACTTACTGAGAACGAGTGAACGCAACAGGGAGAAATACGTAGCATTTTTATAGTTCACAATTTTTCTTAGCGTGTGCGAATTTTATCTTCAGGTATTTATAGAAATATATTGTAGACAATATTTTATAGGAAGAAGAAGATTTTGCTCTTAAAAACTGTGTGGAGACAAATTATTTTAACAATGTGTGGTAGTGATAAGTTATTAGGAATAAATACACTATGTGATGTATCCACGTCTAATTTTATTTATACATTTAGTAAAAAAACATTTTCAAAAACTGGGGGGCGGGGGGATTCTATGTAAATTGAATTAATCAAGTGCAGGTTATGTGGTAAGTTTTAAAGAAAGGTAAAATTAGATAATTAGTTCTGTAGACAGAGGAAGCTTCCAGAATAATGGAAAGGTCACCTGGAATGAGAACGAAATTTCTGAAAACTGAGGTCTCATTATGAACTGGACAATTGCCTAGAACTTGCCTGAGCCCTAAGATAGGATAAAAAAAAGGAAAGATGATGAAGATTTACTCAGCAGAGAACATATGGCAATGTGTTCTTAACTTTTGTTTTTTCCAAAAGAGAGAGGATAGGGGAATGTAGGTAAAAGCCAAGGGTGCAGGTTTTTATTTTTTTTTATTTATTTATTTATTTTTATTTTATTTATTTTTTATTTTTTTATTTTTTAATATATGAAATTTACTGTCAAATTGGTTTCCATACAACACCCAGTGCTCATCCCAAAAGGTGCCCTCCTCA